>NC_142738.1:2085000-2251250 GCF_051943395.1 Hippocampus bargibanti | reverse complement strand
GCAGGAAGTCGGTTTGCTTGAAAAGTCGCTCTCCGGTCAAAAAAGGTTAGGCACCCCTACTCGTATCCCGTCTGATCGACCTCATGTTACGCTGAGCATTGCAGTTGGTCCAGCTGCCTGAGCCCAAATGTCGAGTGCGAATATTGCCAGTCAAGGTTCAAACTCGCGAGTTGGTGTGTGAGGGTGTCCCACAGGGCAGCTGACAGGAGCTTGAACGTTGCAGTTGGATGCAACAGGTGGAACGACGCAGGGTGACAGAATACAGTGAGACCTCAACTTATGAACTTAATTGGTCCCCAGACAGAGTGTGTAAGGCGAAAAGTGTGTATCTCAAAAAAAAATTCCCATAGGAAAACATTAAAATGGGAATAATCCGTTCCCGGGTTTCCATAAAATACACTGTTCAACTAAATAAGCCTTAAAACTACACACAACATACCTTATTCTATGTATAATAAATGTGCTATTGTATTGTAATGAAAGAAATACACTGCATTGTATCATAAAGTCACTTTATTTACATTTGTGATGGTCATTTATGGCTTGATGGAATGGTGTTGGAGGTCGAAGGTCAAAAGGAATTGCTGTTTGGAAAGAGAGGCGCATTACATGAGGACTGTAATTAAAGAAATAAACTGTGCTGTAAAATAAAGTTTTATTTTCCTTTTTGATGGTCGTTGATGGCGTATGGAAAGAGAGTCACCTTCCATAAGGACTGTTGGTAACTTAACCTCTGGTGCTGTTCGGTCGTGTGCTTCCGCCGAAGATCACTCCGCCAGCCGTGGTGGGTGTGTATTATGAAAATAGTGCTTATTATAAGGTTTAATTTTCAGAAATGTGAAGTTTGTAAGATGAAAAGTTTGTAAGATAAGGTGTTTGTAAGTTGAGGTCTCACTGTATGTCAAAGAATACAGCAAAATGGCAGCCTTCGGTTAAAGCCACGTGATTGGTCAAGAACGCAGAAGTGAACTCACTGTACTTTTTTTTTGTGGCGTATCGACTCGGCTTTGTTAGTGTCTGTTTGCGATGGGTGTGTGGGTATAAAGGAGGAGTCGCTCCGAGACGCCACCGCGCTCATCCCGCATAGCGATCATTCCTCCTCGGCTCGCACGAGAATGAAGAATAATGTCTCACGTTATGAGCCTTGTACAATAAAGACGGCGTCAACCCGCCGTTGTCGCGTTTGTGTGAGGCAAGCTAAAAAAAATGTATATCTAGATACATATACAGTGAGACCTCAACTTACAAACACCTCAACTTACAAACTTTTTGTCTTACAAACGTCAAATTTATGAAAATTAAACCATATAATAAGCACTATTTTCATAATACACACCCACCACGACTGGCGGAGTGATCTTTGGCGGAAGCACACGACCGAACAGCACCAGAGGTTAAGTCACCAACAGTCCTTATGGAAGGTGACTCTCCTTCCATAAGCCATCAACGACCATCAAAAAGGAAAATAAAACTTTATTTTACAGCACAGTTTATTTCTTTAATTACAGTCGTCATGTAATGCGCCTCTCTTTCCAAACAGCAATTCCCTTTGACCTTCGACCTCCAACGCCATTCCATCAAGCCATAAATGACCATCACAAATGTAAATAAAGTGACTTTATGATACAATGCAGTGTATTTCTTTCATTACAATACAATAGCACATTTATTATACATAGAATAAGGTATGTTGTGTGTAGTT
The DNA here is from genome assembly GCF_051943395.1 of Hippocampus bargibanti. Classification (NCBI taxonomy): domain Eukaryota; kingdom Metazoa; phylum Chordata; class Actinopteri; order Syngnathiformes; family Syngnathidae; genus Hippocampus; species Hippocampus bargibanti. Next base: position 2,249,548 of record NC_142738.1, on the reverse strand, counting down.
TTAAGGCTGATTTAGTTGAAAAGTATATTTTATGGAAACCCGGGAACGGATTATTCCCATTTTAATGGTTTCCTATGGAATTTTTTTTTTGAGATACACACTTTTCGCCTTACACACTCTGTCTGGGAACCAATTAAGTTCGTAAATTGAGGTCTCACTATATAGATAGAAAAATAAGTGGATAAATAAATAAATAAATAGACAATAAGATAGATAAATAAACAAATACATTAAAATAATTAAATAAATGAATATACAAAAAAAGTTGATTGGAACTTAAAGGAAAATTACACACACACACACACACACACACACACCTGCAATGTGAAATTTACTGGGGTCTTCCTTTCTCACATTCCATCTATCTAAAGTGGTAATATTTATTTTATAATTTTCTATATTTTTTAGTCGCTGTGACTTATGTTTGTTTCCACTAGGTAAGCAGTTGTGTTACCGCGGCACCAGCTGAGGGGGGCGGCGAAGGGGGTGGGGGTGGATTAGCCCGTTGAGCAGATCCAGGCAAGAGGGGCCTTGTTGAGGGTGAATATAGGACCATTCCTGGTGTGTGTGTGTGTGTGTGTGTGTGTGTGTGTGTGTGTGTGTGTGTGTGTGTGTGTGTGTGTGTGTGTGTGTGTGTGTGTGTGTGTGTGTGTGTGTGTGTGTGTGTGTGTGTGTGTGTGTTTGTGAGGACAACTCACATTTTATACCATACGTGGTGAGTACATTTTTGACAAGTGAGGACCTTTTGGCCAGTCCTCACAAGTTTTTCATTGAGGGTCTATATATGCATCTGTTAAAGTTTCAGAGAGGTGCTCACAAATTCACAGAATTATTTTTGGTGTGTATTTTCATTTAATTTTGATACACACACTTTTACAAATTCACCACAGGGGTGAGGACTTTGAATGTACCCATTCAGAAACCTCAGTCCTGCTGTTATTTCAGTTTCAAGTCCACTTTTTATTTCTTTGTTTTTAAAGCAGTTGAAGAGTGGGGTGATTTAGTGTTCAAATGAAACACTGGAGCAACTGTGGTCCTCACCACTTATCTAGAGTTATCCGGACCTCACAAAACCATTGAAACAGGGATGTGTGCGTGTGTGTGTGTGTGTGTGTGTGTGTGTGTGTGTGTGTGTGTGCGTGTGTGTTTGCGTGAGTAGAAAGCCTTGGCTTTTGATGAATTAACCCGGTGGGCAGTTTGACTTTGTGAGTGGCAAGCAGGGCGCTGATCGTTTATTATGAAGTGTTAGTGGCCGATAGTAAACTGCAGCCGGTTTGAAAATGTATATTTGGAATGCGAGATCATATTTGGATGAAGCATCTGGGTTATTTTAAAGTCCCCGCGGTTCACGTTTCATGTTTTATGCATTTCGTTTGGAAAAAGTTCCCGCACGGAAAGATTCGGTTCGAGAAAGGGTGACCATCCATCGTATGAAAGGTGATTTGATACGTACATCGATACGTATTTTTGAGTGGAACCATTTTGAAAAGATTATAATTTCTTTCAACATCATGTAACTTTAGCTTTTTATGACACTTATTAACTCATTCACTGGAAAACCTTGTGCAAAAATGTGTCCGCTCCAATGCCAGGGTTTTTGTCATTGTGGCTCGAATTCCAGGACCCACAGAATATTGAGTTTTAGGACGACATAAACATTCCATGCAGCATTAGAAACCTTACACTGACTTCTTTCATCAGAAAAAAAAAAGTTAATTCCTAAGTTATATGCGTCTGGAGTTATATGAGCCTAAATGAGGGCGGCTGTCCAAAATCCAATGCAATACATACATATTGGTTTATATAGCGCTTTAACAACAGCTGAAGTTGGAACAAAGCGCTAACATGGAAAAAAAAAGCAAATACTCCCCCCTCTTTAAAGAGAAAAACATTGCCAGAGGTCTGGACAGGGCTTTATCGGCACCCACGCAAGAAAAACCAAAATCGGAACAAATTCGGGAATGGCGCTCTACGTCATATTTTCAATTCCCGAATAAATTTGTGAATGAGTTAATTTTCATTGATCAATTATGATAATGATAATTTGGTTATTTTTGTCTGGTTGTAAACTTATTCTGAAAATTTGCTTTGGAATTCATTGAATGTGTGGATGCATCTTTTTTTTCTTTCATTTAAAAAAAAAATCATTAAAAAAGACTTTTTCTTGCCTTTTCTAGCCCCCCCCCCCCCCTGTGAACAACAACTACAACACACCGGTGGATTCCAAACACTTCGAGTCAACCCATCTCTCTTATCCACCCTCACCTGCCTGGAAACCCCCTCTCAAGCCCCGTTCCCCTCTTCCCACCACGTCGACGGAGTGGGTGCCGGCTCCCTCCCCCAGGGCTGGGAGCGAGGAGCTGGGGGACCCTCTGGACAAGCCCTTGGAGAATGATGCGGAGGGTGTGTGGAGCCCCGACATTGAGCAAAGCTTCCAAGAGGCCCTGGCCATCTACCCCCCTTGCGGCCGGAGGAAGATCATCCTCTCTGATGAGGGCAAGATGTACGGTACGCCCCGCCCAGCACCCCCCCCCCCTCCTCCTCTATCGCTTTCAGTTTCAGATATACGGTGATACCTCGGTTTACGAACCCCTTGGCTTACGAACTTTTCGGTTTGCAAACGTTAAATTTATGAAAATTTTACCTTGGCATACAAACTATTTTTTTGGGATACACGAGCCCGTTCTCCTAAAAGAAAATGGCAGCCGGCTTGTTTTGGTCCTCTATTCCCCGCCCCCAGTCGTCGGTTAAAGCCACGTGATTGGTCAAAAGCACAGCAGTGGTGGTGGTGGGGGGGGGGGTTACAGACAGATAGAGAGTGAAGCCATTCTAAAATAGAAAATGGCTGACGACATTTTTTTTGTCCTCCATTCCCCGCCCCCAGTCGTCGGTTAAAGCCACGTGATTGGTCAAGAACGCAGCAGTGAGGGGAGGTGGTTTGTATATATATATATATATATATATATATATATATATTAAAGTCTCGTTATATCGATATTCTCGGGAGTCCAAAAAAAATCGATATAACCGGGGGACTATCGATATAGCCGATATCGATATAATGAGACTTTATTGTATATATACATATATGTGTGTGTTTGAAATGTCTATATATATATATATATATATATATATATATATATATATATATATATATATATATATATATATATATACAGTAAAGTCTCGTTATATCGATATCGGATATATCGATAGTCCCTATCGTTATATCGATACTATTTCTATGCACGCACGGAGAAAATTACATGCAAACAGGGTCGGATATATCGATATTTTTTCGGACTCCCTTGAATATCGATATAACGAGACTTTACTTTATATATGAATATATATATATATATATATATATATATATATATATATATATATATATATATATATATATATATATATATATGTATGTGTGTAGGAAAGAAAGAAAAAACTCACGTTGGTGTTATCGTTTTTCATTGTTTTCAATTTTTACAACGTAGGTATTTAACTGGTGTGTAACATTACAACCAGAAATCACATCCAAAGTACTTTACATAGCTTGGTTTTAAAAGCATACCCATCCAACAATATCTGTTAGCAAGAGGCTAAGCTACACTCTTTGTTTACAGAGTAGATGTACGGCATTAGCATTTCCTGCTCCTTCCCTATTTCGCCATGCGTACGCTTACCTACTTTACCGTGAAATAGACGATAAAACTGCAACCACACTACCTCACCTTGTACTTACTCAAACTAACTTGTTTAAATGTCAAGACGATCACCGTTTATTTTTCCGTGAACAAAATGATTCGTCATCAACGTCCGTTTTTGAGAGACAATCAACCCCAATTGTTTACGCACATCCTCCCCCTGAATCAGGTGCACTTCCTCCTTCGCTCATTTTCTAAAATACCAACTAAAAACAGCCGAGCGGGTGTCTGCAAAGGTAACCTGTCGCGCCTCCATGACACGTCGCTGAAAGATATTTGCTAGCAAATGTCTTTGGCACAACGAGTGACGTCGGATTGGATCCGATGGTTTGGAAAACACGTCGGAGAGAAGTATTGTTCGTTGTGACGCTACGTTAACAGTTAGCATTGCTACCTTTAGCGGCTTTCGCTAACCTCTGCTTTATGTACAACATCGCCTTGAGATGAATGAAGCGTTTCATGGGCTAAGTTTGATGGGAAGGTTGTCAATAAAAGTAACCCCCCCCCTATTCCCCTCTAGTTGGAAGGGTCCGTGGGCTTTTGATGATGTGCACCAGGGAGCGCTCTGGCCTGCCAGGAATGGCATGCGCACTTGGTCGTCCGGGGGTTCAAGGCAGCTCAGCTGTAACTTTAAACCAGAATAGACGTTTACCCTTTCAGGGCCTGGAAGGGGGCGGGGGGAGGAGACAAATAAACACCAAGGTGGATAGTGGTTTCTTGCATGGCCTCGGGAGGGGGGGAGGGGGAGGTAAGTTCTCTCACACCTGTCCCCTTGGTGCAAAAGTGCTATTTCAGGGATGTACCTACCTCGTCCCCAACCCCCTCCATTTTGAAAAATCCATCTCCCGCTCTTTAATGGGCCAACTCCTTTTACCTTGTCATTGAAGGCAGGATCTGAATGCTGACCTGAATGCCTTTTAGTTCAAGACACTCTCTCGACAACATCAGCGACGTGCATTGTAATGATGGGATGTGAAACGCACTATTGTTATCATGGTAAAAATAAGTTTTACATTTAACTCATTCACTGCCAGACCATGTGCAAAATTGTATACATTTCAGTGCCAGGATTTTTGTCATTGTCACTCGAATTCCAGGACCCACAGAATATTGAGTTTTAGGACAACATAAACATAAGCATAAGAAACTTTAGACTCTTTTCTTTCATCAGAAAAAAAGTTAATTCCTAAGTTATATGAGTCTGGAGTTATCTGAGATTGAAATGGGGGCGGCTGTACAAAATACAATACATATTGATTTATATAGCGCAGGGGTCGGGACTAAGAGAGCCATAATACATAACACATATGTACGCACTTGATTTCAACAAAATGTGAAAATATATTATTTAAAATAACTTTGTGATAATACTCACCATTAATTTGAATAATTTTCCGTTCCTCATGATTGGTAAAAAAAAAACAGCCAAACGATTGGAAAGAAAGTCAACTTGCCGGGTGTATACGCAAAGCTACTGCTAGCTAGCCTGCCCACTGCTCATTAGCTTGCACGCTTGCTTTCTGCTGTCTCTCACAGAAGTATATTGATGCTAACGTTAGCATGGGGATTGTCAAAGTGCCTCTGATATTCAACTGTTTCATTCATGGTATTGTTTTTTTACTCGTCAGGCTTATTTAAAAGGGGGCGTTTACCTTTTTTCAACATCAACGGCCATAGGTCAGTATCATCCAATCAAAATTGCGCTTTCTGCCAACTGCTGCCCAAACAGGAAATGAACAGCGAAAAAATTCGTTTTAGCGGCGAGCCAGATGCAATCATCAAAAGAGCCATATATGGCTCGTGACACCTGATATAGCGCTTTAACAACACTATATATGACGTAGTGTGCCATTCACAAATTAGTTCGGGTTTTGTTTTTTTTCTTTATTGGGTTCCGATAAAGCGCCGGCCAGACCTCTGGCAACGTTTGTCCCTTCCACAGGGGGCAGAATTTACATTTTTTTCCATGTTAGCGCTTTGTTCCAGCTTTAGCTGTTGTTAAATCGCTATATAACCAAGATGTATGTATTGCATAGTATTTCGGATAGCAATCGCGGTCATTCAAGGAGTCGCGATCAATCCAAAACCACTTTGCGCTTCTTCAGCGTTGATCATGTTGTCACAGCGCCGACCCCTTGCCGTCTCGCAGGTGTCCCAAATTGAAATGTCTACCATCTAACGCACAGGTGTCAAAGTCAAGGCCCGCGGGCCAAATCCGGCCCGCCACATCATTTTTTTTCGGCCCGCGAAAGCAAATCAAACTTGTTAAATTCCATGATGATTGCTAAAATCTGAGCCAAAATTTCATATTTTTGGATGTCAACCACAATAAAAGTCATTATTCTTGACTTCAGATTTGAAAACGAGTTATTCATTAATTTGCTGTGTGCTCTATATGTAATATTTGAAGGGATTTAAACATTCTAATGGCTTCCCCAAATTCATAACGGCCATAACTACAATGTGGTCCGCGGCAAAAAATGACTTTGACACCCCTGACCTAACGACTTGATTCTGCCGAGAAAAAAAAAGTTATTTGGTGGCCTTCCGCCATCTAAATATGGGCTTGTAGACAAAACAGCCAAATAACAAGATGTCTGCCGCCTGAATGCGACATTTTCTACATTTTAGGTCGAATTCCCGGCCCAAGAATGAATACCATTCTTTCGCTACAACTATGACATTGAGTCTCCCGGGCTAGCGACGTTGAAGGAATGTCTGCTTGTTCCCATTGTGGATTCCGTAATTGATGGGAATGTTTTCAGCTCATAGCCTCTCTTATACATTTGCCACATTTGTTTTCTCCCCCCCCCCCCCCCCCCCCTGCACCCCCACTTGGGCCCCTGAGCTCATTACTCAGCGTAGCCTATTAGCCGGCTTATTAGGGACGGTGTTGAGGATATTGTGGCCGTCTGTACGCCTTTGGTAATTCGACATGCGTCTGTCAAGGCAAACATGGCGGAATAATGGGGGGGGGGGAGGGGCACGACAACAACAACAATTGCTTGTTGTACCAGCGTGGAATGTGCCGTTGAAAATTAAATTATCTCACCCTACAAGGCGATCTGCATTCCTAATGTTCAATAAGCAACACAGTCATACCTCGGTTTTCGTCCGTAATCCTTTCCAGAAGTCTGTTTGAAAACCAAAACAACGTTTTCTATTATAATCAATGTCAAAAATGTTAATCCGTTCCAAGTCGAGAAAACTGTGTCATTTTTTTTTTTAATGTTTAAATATTTACTGAACAGGACAAAAACGTCTGCTCACAGTGGAACGTTGCACGAGGAAACCGTCCGATTTGCGGAAATCTCAGCCAAACATGTCTGCGTTTTACCTACCTGGCTGGCTGGCTATCTAGCTAGCTATCGATGAACGATATAGCTATCTAGCGCGCTGGCTAGTTATCTAGCTAGCTATCTAGCTATTAGCTATCTATTGGCTAGCTAGCTAGCTTTCTATCTATTTGAGTTACTTCCAGATTGAGTGAATGCTGGCGCGTGTGGCTGCCGCTGCTCACCCACAAAAATTATATCATGGGAAATGTATAATAATAATAATAATAATAATAATAATACATTTCATTTATAAGCGCCTTTCAAAACTCTCAAGGACACATTACAGTCACAGGATTTTCTTTTTCTCACTATTACTCATATTTATTCTATATTACTCATTACAGTAAAGTCTCGTTATATCGATATTCAAGGGAGTCCGAAAAAATATCGATATAACCGGGACTATCGATATATCCGATATCGATATAACGAGACTTTACTGTATTTAAAAAAAAATCTTTATTTAACAATACAAATACTGTATGTTACTCACAATGGAATGCATTCACAGAAGTGACGTATAAGGAAGTGAAGAACTGTCTAGTGGTGCATTCAAGTGCAATCAGTTTGGTTCGAGAACCAAATTTCAGTTGTAAAGCGGGGCATACAATTTTTTTGGTGAAAAACAGAATTGGACGAGAATCGAGACGTCCGAAAACTGAGGTATGACTGTATTTGCTCACCGGGCAGCGGGGGGTTACTACATCCTGTTTGATGCAGCTGTTTGGTTTCGTCACACTTGTTGCGCTAACAGCTGTGAGAACAGCTCTTATCCGGGATTTTGATGGTTCTGTTCATGCGGGTGGGCGAAGAAAAAAAAAAAATAGTCGGCTTTCATTGCTGTTGTGAATGAAGTCAACAAAGCTTCCCTGAATGCTGACAGGATTTTCACACAGTTTGGCCAACAAAGAATATGCACACAGCGAAGCATTATCTCGCTAAGCTTTGCTCGCGCGGCCTGTCATCCTATTGTTGTCTTTTTGTGTGCTGATATAAATATGTCACATGGCTCTCAAAGGATTCTAATGAAAAATGCAATGTAAAGGTCAGGGCATAGTGAGTCTTCTCACTCGGGTGTAAACTTTACCAGTCAAGTGTGAGATTCAACTTTTGTCTTGACCTTTGCCCTTTTTATGTGATGCCTCCTGAGCCAGGGCAGCTGGAAGATTTGCGTGTAATGATGTCAACTACTATTGCAAATGAAGAAATCAGATCTCATATACCCAAATTACATTTCTGAGAGAGAAAAAAAAATGAAGAAAACCACTAAACATGTAAGAAGAAATTGCGGCGTTCTGCTGGGCACCTTTCTAGAACCACTAGTATAGTTTTTGTCATTGTCACATGCGGTCACTGTCATGCAAAATACATGAGATTGGATTAGATTAGAAAAATGAGTCTTTATTCGTCTCACAGTGGAGACATTTACATTTCACATCAGCAAAAACAAAATACAGGAGCTGCTGTAAAGGCAGTCATTCACGCGGCGCCATCTTGAAGTCAAAAACAAAACAATTGTGACACAAGACAAAGGACACAGACAGTCATTCAATCATAAGCACTTTTATGGACCCTCTTTCTTACATGAACCAGTTCTAAATGAAAGAGATCAAAGCCTCCTTTTCACCAGTGGAACAGAGACGTCATGGTGAAATGTAATAATAATAATAATAATAATAATAATAATGCATTTCATTTATCAGCAACTTTCAAAACTCTCACGGTCACTTTGCAGTCACCGGATAGTTTTTTTTCTGTGGGTGAGCAGCGGCAGCCACATGCGCCAGCGTTCACTCAACCTGGAATAGACAGAAAGCTATCTAGCTAGCTAGCTAAGAGGTACCTACAGTAATAGATTGCTAGCTAGCTATATAGGTAGCTAATAGACAGCAGATAGATAGATAGCTAGGTAGCCGGCTAGATAGCTAGCTCGATAGCCAGATAAGCTAGGTTATGTTTTTCTCTGTTCCTATTATTTTCAAAGGAAATGAGCATGGTGTTGTCTTATTATAAAGTGGGCTAGGCTATGTTTTGATAAAATTATATTTCCGAGATGTACACGTCTGCTACAAGCTAAATTTTGAAAGCAAACACAAAGCTGTAGCATCCATTGACAAAAATAGATTGTCTCACATCTCCTGTCCCGCGTAAATCCGCTTCAATTCCAAGCCGCGACAGAAAAATAATACAAGTATTAATAAATAAGTATAAAGTTTTAAGTATAAATTAATAAGTAAATTATGTGTTTTTTTTGGGGAGTTCCACTTCATGGATGATTATTTTTAATTGATTTTTCACCAATGTTATTTCATCAATTGAAGCATATCAATCACGGTGACGACGATTCTTGCCTTTGCATCACTTGCACTTGAGTCATTGTTAGCGTCGCTACATGACGTGTCTTTTCGGAGAATATTTGGCTGAGCAAACGATGGCGCAGGGAGGGAAATCGCACCCTACCAAGACATTCCGTCATTCCTTAATGCGATCTTCCTGAACAGACACATCCTGAGTAGTGGAAGGAAAACTGTTGACGGCATTAGAAAACAGCAGTTTTCCAACAGTTGCCATATTTTGTTGTTATGCACGTGTCCGTTAACTCGTGAGATGTAATCGTACTAAAGGATGTCCAGATGTGTGTTCTAAAGTTTCCCACCCGAAATGGTTTGTTGTGCCCAAACAGGACATGTACCCGTGGGGTTTTGTCAGAGCGGCAGATGCAGATGTAGAGGCCGTTGTCATTGTATAGGAATGTTAGGAATGCACTGAGCCATTGATGCAGATTTATGACCTGCTCGGTTCAAGGATTGACTCTGGTAGGGGGGGGGGGGGCGTAAACCGGAGTGGGTCTCCATCATGCCGCTTTTTCACCGCAGAGACACCAATATACATACAGTGATACCTCAGCTCACGAACTTTTCGCCTTACGAACATTAAATTCGCCAGAATATAGCCAGTCTTGGCTAACGAACTAGTTTTCAGCGGACGAACCAAACCACACAGTGTCACAGGTGGCTGGCGGACTAGTTTTTGTCACTCAGTTTCTTTGAGTGCAGACGTGGTTTGTTATCAAGTGGAGTACTTTTGCTATTATATGGGACCGAAAAAGACCCCACCACAGGCTAGTGTTAAGCCGAAGAGGACGCAAAAGAAAAGGTGCGCGCTTGTGTGACTTAGCGTCCCAGTACCAGTATGCTAAGTCGACCATTGCTACGTGTAACTAAGGGTGTTTCTGTGTTGTCTAAGCAACAGTGTAAGACAATAGAAGACGTTGAAAAACTTCTGTTGATTTGGATTAACGAAAATCAGCTAGCAGGGGACAGTGTGAGTGAAGGTATTATCGCCGGGAACAACAACAAAAAACTAAATAACATGACACAACACAAGTACGTTCTACATCCTCTTTGTTGCATGAAGCAGTTCTAGATGACAGAGGAGATGATCAAAGCCTCCTTTTCACCAGTGGATCAGGGACGTCATGGTGAAATGTCTGCTCCACGTGTGCTACTAGCAAAATGTTGAAGGAAAACACAAAAACTGTAGCATCAATTGACGAAAAGAGACTCAAATCTCCTGTTCCCACGTAAATCCACTTCAATTCCAAGCCACGACAGTTCCACATATGCCTTCTCGGCCACCATCTTGGACTTTTTTTTTAATGTAAATAATGTAAAAATTGTAATTTTTTTTGTAATGAAATGACATGAAAACAACATGAAAGAAATCAGTCTTTATTTGGCTGAGGCTGACTTAGTGAATGGCAACGTAAGATGGCCGCCAGTGACCAATTCAGGCTACGCTGAGTCATTCACCGTAAACTCTGGTGTGTTAGTCACACAATTAAAATTTCAAATATGCTTACATCTCGCATGCTATGATGAAGATGATCAAGTCCAAGGAAACCGCATGACCATTGCCCTCCGGCGTAACCCGAGCCCCTCGACGGGCGATTTGGCTAGGGTGAGGGTGACTGTAGCGAGGGGAACAAGGCCAAGATTTACTGTGGGTGTAAAGGCATATTCCATAAACATTGACACACACACGCCAGCTGCCTGGCAGTGTCACCAGACTGCCCCCACACACCCGACGGCCCCCCTTTTGGTGCGGTGGCCTATGCTGTCTGTCCCGGGTCGGGGTCCAGGGATCTGATTGCCGCCGCGGTCGCCACCTGCTACGCCAGCGGGAGCTGTCTGTCATTAATGGACCTGCACTGATCCATACCCGCTGTGGAAGTACAAGCGTGGACTGTCACTCTTTGACGCCATTTATTATACATAAAATAAGGTTTATTTAGTAGAAAATTATGTTTTATGGGGACCTGGGAATGGATTATTCACTGAGACACGTGTGCTATCCTTCACGCAATTTTATCCAGACTTTTTCTTCTGAGCAGCAAAAATCTTAAGCAGTTAAATATCGTTTCTATCGATACAAAATCAAGAGAATAACACTCAATGTATCTAAAACAGTGACATTGCTTAGCCTTTCAGCCCACTAGCTTAATGCTAATTAGCATACGTGCGCCCATGCTCATTCAAGCAATTAATTGAACACAATCTCAGTCATATATTCTTTATCCTCGGTGAAGAAAGAGTAATATTATTTCTATTTATAATTGTATTTTATTGATTGCATTCTATTTGTGATTGTATTTTATTTATTATAGTACCTATGCTTGTCTGTGACTGTAAAGTGTCCTTGAGAGATTTGAAAGGCGCTTAAAATGTAATGTATTATTATTATTATTATTATTATTATTATTATTATTATTATTATTAATGCATTGATGAGCTCTGACGAGTTGAGAGGCTTCGCTGAACAGGAATCATCTTTATTGGCCAAGTATGTAGAACACACAAGGAATTTGTCTCCGGTAGTGCACTATGCACTAGTATCATCATAAAAACGATATAATAATAATAAATAATAATAATAATAATAATAATAATAATAATAATAATACATTTCATTTATAAGCGCCTTTCAAAATTCTCAAGGTCACTTTACAGTCGCAAGATACGTTTTTCTGTGGGGGAACAGCGGCGGCCACACGCGCCAGCGTTCACTCAACTCAACCCGGAAGTAACTCAAATGGATAGAAAGCTAGCTAGCTAATAGATAGCTCATAGCTACCTAATAGATGGCTAATATCTAGCTAGCTAGTTGTGTTAAGTTCATTCTGTCTCCTGGTTATCTGTTACAAATCAGCTAAATAGCTATATAGCTAATAGATCGCTAGCTAGGAAGCTAGATAGCAAATAGCTAGCTGGATATGTTACAATTCCACAGTCTCAAGGGCACTTTGCAGACACAGGATAATAGGCACTTCAAGGCTGAATCTTTTCCATTATGTCATTTATAAAGAAAATTGATGCTATTGCATATGGAAGCGGACTAAAATATTCGAATGAATGAATGAATGAATGAATGAATGGAAAAACATATTTGAAAATATACATATTTTTTTGTCTGTTTTGTCCATGACAGGACGGAACGAGCTGATAGCACGCTACATCAAACTACGCACTGGAAAAACGCGGACCAGGAAGCAGGTGAGTCCAACGCGGCCACTCGCCTATTTTTGAAGGCCTTGAGACAATCCTCCCCTGCTGAGTGATGCCTCCCACTCCCCCGAGTAGCGCCACCCCCCCACTGACCCGCAGTCCCCCGTTGACTGATTCAGGGCCAGCAGCCCAGTCTGCGCACGCAATGGGATTGTTGCTCGTTGCTCGTTAGAAGGGACGAGGAGCTGGGGGACTATGTCCACACAGATAAGACGAGGGGATTTGCAACCCTATCCTCAAGCGTGCCATCTGATACGCCGGGACTGGTGTAGGGGTCGCAATGATGGATGTGCATAGAGAAAAGACCCTCCGAAGTCATCTGGCACAGTCACCGCCGGAGTGGTGATGAGAGAAGGCGGCGAGGGGGGGGGGCCGCAGATGGACTCAGGCTCGGATTCGGGTTCACACAACTTTATTGATCCCGGTGTGGGAGATTCAATTGCTGCTTCTATATGAAAAAAAGACTCATTCACTGCCAGATAATGTGCAAAAATGTGTCCAATCCAGTGCCTGGGTTTTTGTCATTTTTCATTCCAGGACTCACAGAATATTGACTTTTAGGACTACATAAACATTCAATGCAGCGTAAGAAAATGTAGACTCTTCTTTCATCAGAAAAAAAAGAGTTAATTCCTAAATAAATGGGTCTGGAGTTAATAATAATAATAATAATAATAATAATAATAATAATAATAATAATAATAATAATAATAATAACAACACATTTCATTTCTAAGCTAGCTAGCTAGATTTCTATCTATTTGTGTTGTTTGGAAGTAACTCAGATAGAAAGCTAGCTAGCTAATGGATAGCTAGCTTTCTATCTATTTGTGTTGCTTGGAGGTAACTCAGATAGAAAGCTAGCTAGCTATTAGCTAGGTAGCTTTCTATCTATTTGTGTTGCTTGGAGGTAACTAAGATAGAAACCTAGCTAGCTAATGGATAGCTATTTTGCTAGCTTTCTATCTATTTGAGTGACTTCGGGGGTGAGTGAACGCTGGCGGGGGTGGCTGTCGCTGCTCACCCACAGAAAAACTTGTCGCCCTTCAAAACTCATAAGGTCACTTTACAGTTGCAGGATAAGTTTTTTTCCTTTGGGTGAGCAGCAGCAGCCACACGCGCCACTCAACCCGAAGGTAACTCAAATACATAGAAAGCTAGCTCGCTAGCGAATAGATAGCTGATAGCTAGTGAATAGATAGCTAATAGCTTGCGAATAGATAGCTAATAGCTAGCGAATAATAATAATTATCAATTTCATTTCTAAGCACCTTTCAAAACTCTCAAGATCACTTTACAGTTGCAGGATAAGTTTTTTTCCTTTGGGTGAGCAGCAGCAGCCACACGCGCCAGCGTTCACTCAACCCGAAGGTAACTCAAATACATAGAAAGCTAGCTCGCTAGCGAATAGATAGCTGATAGCTAGTGAATAGATAGCTAATAGCTAGCGAATAGATGGCTAATAGCTAGCGAATAATAATAATTATCAATTTCATTTCTAAGCACCTTTCAAAACTCTCAAGATCACTTTACAGTTGCAGGATAAGTTTTTTTCTTTGGGTGAGCAGCAGCAGCCACACGCGCCACTCAACCCGAAGGTAACTCAAATACATAGAAAGCTAGCTCGCTAGCGAATAGATAGCTGGTAGCTAGTGAATAGATAGCTAATAGCTAGCGAATAGATGGCTAATAGCTAGCGAATAATAAAAAGTACCCATTTCATTTCTAAGCACCTTTCAAAACTCTCAAGATCACTTTACAGTTGCAGGATAAGAGTTGTCCTGTGGGTGAGCAGCGGCAGCCACACGCGCCAACATTCACTTAGTTATAGGATCTTGAAATGAGGACAACTGTACAAAATACAATACAATTCATACATATTGATTTATATAGCGCTTTAACCCACCTCAAGACTCACTTGGACTCTTTGGTATTTAACTCATGGGAGGGAAAAACATTGCCAGAGGTCTGATCAGCGCTTGATCAGCAAAGAAAAGTCAAAACCCAAACAAATTCAGGAATGGCGCTCCACGTCATGCTTTTTCAATTCCCGAATACATTTATTAACTTCATAGCTATATCGTGTTAATGTTTATTTATGTATTTATTTATTCTTCCATACAGTATTTTTTTTCTCCAGTTGATTTGTTTTATGTTGTTTTGAACATAGGAAGACTGAAAGTTGTTTCCAGCCTTCTCCGGTTTTTACATTTTCAAATTTGAGATGTTTTGTTTTATTCTCCATCAGATAAATACTGGATGTACATTATTATAGTTGACAACAACTATAAAAAATACTGTATGTATGTATTTATTTATGTATTTATGTGTCTCCTCTAGGTGTCCAGTCACATCCAAGTACTCGCACGACGGAAGGCCCGTGAGATCCAGGTGAAGCTGAAGGTACGCTACGTGAGTCAACCTTTTTTTTCTTCATTTTTGAAAATAAATAAAGAAATAAATAAATATATATAAAATAAATAGCAAGATGCGAGTTTAATTTTTTTGACCATGCAAATGACCTTTTTTTTTCAGGTGAAGCAATGCGATTGTTTAAAATACACGACGTAGGTTTTGTTCTCTTTGTTTGATGTTTACTTTGACAGTTTGCTTGAAATGAAAGTGGCATTAAATCACTTGGTCTCCCTTTTGATAAAAAAAAAATATTCCGTCTGCCAAACTGTGACATGTTGGATTTAGTTGAAAATTAGGTTTTATGGGGACCTGGGAACGGATTATTCTCATTTTAATGGTTTTCTATGGGAAATTAATGTTTGGAATACACACTTTTCGCCTTACACACATTTTCTGGGAACCAATTAAGTTCGTAAGCCAAGGTATCACTGTAAATGCTACTCTGCTGTAACCGAGATGCAGACCATTCGCAGCCCCCCCCCCCCCCATTCTAGTGATGCCCCTTATGTCATCCAATCCCCTCCCCATCAAGAATGTGCCGGGTGGCCTTGCCGTTAAAGTCTATTGCGCTTTCAGGAAACCACTGCGGATTTTAGCGCTAAGGCTATCACGTTGCCACAAAGCTCAGTACAGACGGCCGAGGAGCAGCTGACAATTTTGTTTTTGTCTTTTTGGTGGTATTAGTGCTTTTTTTTTGGTGATGATATGAGGGGTGTCAAAGTCATTTTTTTGCCGCGGGCCACATTGTAGTTATGGTTTCCTCTAGAGGGCCGTTATGAATTTGGGGAAGCCATTAGAATTTTAAATCCCTTCAAATATTACATATAGAGCACACAGCAAATTAATGAATAACTCGTTTTCAAATCTGAAGTCAAGAATAATGACTTTTATTGTGGTTGACATCCAAAAATATGAAATTTTGGCTCAGATTTTAGCAATCATCATGGAATTTAACAAGTTTGATTTGCTTTCGCGGGCCGAAAAAAATGATGTGGCGGGCCGGATTTGGCCCGCGGGCCTTGACTTTGACACCCGTGGATTATATCATCTTGTGACCTGATTTGTCCTCGAACAGAAGCTACTTGTCATCACCCCGCCCAAGCGGTAAACCAAACTCATGACTGTAATATCAACTTATTTTCACCTGCGCGACTAGCTAGCTCACTAGCTAGCTCCCCCCTCCTCCCCGCCACCCTTTAGGAGCTTTTTACTTGGGGTTACTCGCCAAACTACGTCACCCTTTTGCGTTACTGTGTCCCGCTCTCTGTCCTCCATCCATAGGACCAGGTCGCCAAAGATAAGGCGCTCCAGAGCATGGCCACCATGTCTTCGGCGCAAATCATCTCCCCCGCCGCCTTCCAGAACAAAATGGCGCTCCAGGGGCTCTCCAGACCCGCTTACCCCACGACTGGTGGGGTGAGTTGCCGAATCTTTAACTCATTCACTGCCAGATGATGTGCAAAAATGTGTCCGCTGCAGTGCCAGGGTTTTTGTCATTGTCAATCGAATTTCAGGACCCACACAATATTAGGTTTTTGGACTACATAAACAGTCAATACATCGTTAGAAACCTTAAATTCTCTTCTTTCATTAGAAAATATGAGTTAATTCCTAAATGATATGGGTCTGGAGTTATATGAGCTTGAAATGAGGGCAGCCTTCCACAATCCAATGCAATACATACATTACATATTGGTTTATCAGAATCAGAAAACCTTTATTCGTCCCACAATGGATGACAATTTGCAGTCCAAAGCAGCAATTTGAAAGGGGTTTATATAGGGCTTTAATAATAATAATAATAATAATAATAATAATAATAATACAGTAAAGTCTCGTTATATCGATATTCAAGGGAGTCCGAAAAAATATCGATATAACCGGGACTATCGATATATCCGATATCGGTATAACGAGACTTTACTGTAATAATATGATTCATTTATAAGCACCTTTCAAAACTCTCAAGGTCACTTTACAGTCACAGGAAAAGTTTTTTCTGTGGGTGAGCAGCGGCAGCCACACCCGCCAGCGTTCACTCAACCCGGAAGTAACTCAAATAGATAGAAAGCTAGCAAGCTAGCTATCAATTAGCTAGCTAGCTAGGTTTCTATCTCAGTTACTTCCAAACAACACAAATAGATAGAAAGCTAGCTAGCTAGCTAGCAGCTAGCTAGCTTTCTATCTGAGTTACCTCCAAACAACACAAATAGATAGAAAGCTCGAAAGCTAGCTATCCATTAGCTAGCTAGCTTTCTATCTGAGTTACTTCCAAACAACACAAATAGGTATAAAGCTAGCTAGCTAGCTATCTATTAGCTAGCTAGCTAGCTTTCTATTTATTTGAACTACTTCTGAACAACAGCTGAAGCTAGAACAAAGCGCTAACATGGAAAAAAGGGGGAATGCTGTCCCCTTGTGGAAAGGAAAAATATCGCCAGAGGCCGTGGCCAATAATTTATCGGCACCCAAACAAGAAACGACAAAACCCAAACAAATTCGGGAACGGCGCTCTACGTCATATTCTGAATTCATCTCTTCAATTTCTGAATACATTTGTGAATGACAGTGAATGAGTTAAGTACTTTTCATCCCCCTTGATATCATTCATCGTATTTAGCACACGTCCATTGTAAGAAAAAAATGGCGGCTGTAATCTTATTTTCCTGTCCATTTCTAACAGTTTTGGCACGGGGCTCTTCCGGGACAGCCAGGAAGCCACGAAGAGTAAGTGCGCCGTTCTCCGCGTATCATCCGCTTTCTCATCCGATCCGCTGAATGCGCATTCGATGCATTTGGGAATCGGGACGGACAAATTAGAGCGTGGCCGTGTAAATGATAAAGTCAGCTGTCAGACGTCAGGCATGCCGCCTTGTCCCCTGCGCCTTTAGAGGTCAGGCGGTCCAATTAGTCTATGAGATAGGGGGTCACAAGGCAACCACGCTTGCTAACATACCGCTCTCTCCCCCCACTAGCATTAAGCCCTTCTCCCAACAGACTTACACCATGCAAGCGTCCGGCCCGGCCCCCATAACAGGTGGGTGCCTTTTTCTCTCCCTTAAAGGACAACCGACACCGTTTCCTAACTGACATCAGAAAAAGGTTTTATAGCATCTAAAATACCCAAAACACACACGCTGATATTTTTCGTCAAATGCAAAACACCAATAAAAAGGACTTAAAGTGTCCCAAAACTGCCACAAAATGACATCGGAAGTGGGGATTTTCAGAAAGTCCCGCCCCCCCTTGTTCGTGACGTCACTATTGATCACACACTGCCATGCTCCAGAATCAAAACAATGGCTTCAGAGAGTTCAGATTCAGAGAAGATGCTTGCTTGTTTACTCATCCAGTTATGAATATGATTCAAATAGTTCTGAAGTGGAAAGCATCAATGTTTGCAATCGATTAAAGAAGTCCTTCCGGATCAATTCGAGCCGTCTGGACTCCAATGTAGCATCCCAGAAAATGCACAAGATGGCGCCCAAGCTCCGTTGGAAATGGGCTGCTGCTATCTCAGTTACTTCCAAACAACACAAATAGATAGAAAGCTAGCTAGCGAGCTTTCTATCTGAGTTACCTCCAGACAACACAAATAGATAGAAAGCTCGAAAGCTAGCTATCCATTAGCTAGCTATCCCAGCTATCTGCTGGGAATTTTTGTCAGCTAGTATCAAATAGTAGTCTTGGTGCAACACACAACGATTCACATTCACGTTATTTATGTTTTCCTTCTAATTTCGCCGTCAACACAAAGTTTTCAGACCAAACAAAGTACCCAAAATGCATTGTGTGTCGCTTTCTCGGTCAGGGGCGTTCCTTCCGTGACGTCACGTCAGGAATCATCACCAACTCAAAAACAAGACTTCCTCAATATTCAGCGCGAGTCTTAAAACGTAAAATATAGCTATTTGTATTTGCGATGGAATCTTTGTAAAATCCGCTCAGTAGAAGTCATTTGAAGCGATTTTACAAATTATGGACGCAACTTGTCCGGAGGTGTCGGTTGTCCTTTAACTCCCGTCATGTTGACAGAACGCCATCACACATTGAAAATGATGACCATGCCGCACCGATCCCCCCCACCGCCCTACTAACCAGGTTATGAAAGCACCGCGGGGCTGTCCATGTCGCCCGGCGCACCCCCTTGGCAGGGGAGATGCATCGCTAGCTCCAAGCTGCGAATGCTGGAGTTTTCCGCCTTCCTGGAGCAACCTCAAGATCCAGAAACCGTAAGTGGACTCACCACGTAATATAACGTACGTTTTAACATGAATAACTCCCCACTTTTTTGTCCTCCTCCCCAGTTCAACAAACACCTTTTTGTGCACATCGGTCAGTCCAATCCAAGCTACAGCGATTCTTACCTAGAGTCGGTGGACGTCAGGCAGATCTACGACAAGTTCCCCGAGAAGAAAGGAGGCCTGAAGGAGTTGTTTGACAAGGGGCCGCACAATGCTTTCTTCCTTGTCAAATTCTGGGTAAAAACAAACAACAACACTTTTACAATCATATGTCAATTATATACAGCATCATTTATACAGTGAGACGTACGAACGCTTTAGCTCACAAACTTTTCGCTTTACGAACATTAAATTCGCGAGAATATAATCTTAATAAACCACGTAGCGCCACGGTGGCTGGCGGACTAGTTTTCGTCACCGCTTTTCTTTGAGTGCAGACGTAGTTTGTTATCGAGTGGAGTACTTTTGCTATTATGTGACCGAAAAAGACCCAACCACAGGCTAGTGTTAATCCGAAGAGGACACAAAAGAAAATTACGGTCGAGCAGATGAAGGAGATCATCAAAAAACACGAACGAGGTGTGCGTTTGTGTCACTTAGCGTCCCAGTACCAGTATGCTAGTCGACGATTGCGACCTGTGGCTAAGGGTGTTTCTGTGATGTCTAAGCAACGGTCTCAGGCAATAGAAGAGGTTAAAAAACTTCTGTTGACTTGGATTTACAAAATGCAGCTAGCAGGGGACAGTGCGAGTGAGGGTATTATCGCCGAGAAAGCACAGCAACTTCACTCGGATATCATCAAGAGGCAACTACTTCGACGATCATCTCAAAGGTAAATAAAACGACTTTATTCTATAGTACAATTTATTTCTTTAATTACAATCCAATAGCATGTTTATTATACATAAAATAAGGTATATTTTGTGTAGTTTTAAGGTTTATTTAGTAGAAAATTAATTTCCACGGATTATTCTCATTTTTAATACTTTCTTATGGTAAATAAATGTTTGGCAGACGAACTTTTCGCCTTACACACACTTTCTGGGAAGCAATTAAGTTTGTAAACTGAGGTATCACTGTATTTATATTTATATTTTATATCATATATTTTTTTTACATTTTATATTAAATCGGATTAGCCAGTGGAGAAGTTTACATTTCACAACAGCAAAGTTATTGAAGGAAAGAGGAACAGAAAAACAAAATACAGGAGCTGCTGTAAAGACAGTCACTCTCGCGCCGCCATCTTAAAGTCAAAACAACAACAAAAAAAAAACTACAAAACAAATAATGTGACACAACTCAAAAGACACAGACAGTCATTCGATCTTAAGAACTTTCTGCACCCTCTTTGTGAAGCTGTAGTAGATGAAAGAAGAGGATCAAAGCCTCCTTTTCACCAGTGGATCAGGGACGTTATGGTAAAATGTGCACATCTGCTACAAGCTAAATGATGAAAGCAAACACGAAGCTGAAACATCCATTGATGAAAAATATTGTCTCATACGTAAATCCGCTTCAATTCCAAGCCACGACAGTTCCACATGCGCATCTGACGCTCCTTTTCTTGTCATCGCGGGCTCCTCAAGCTATGCATCCATCCAGCCGCAGACTGTCCAAAAGCTTAGTATAAATCAATTAGCATTAGCATAGCTCCATCTGCTGAATGCATAATGCAGCCTCTATTTTAACCTTTTGTGCCTCAGCATGCGGTGCGCCCTATATATGATTTTTTTTATTTTTTTATTTTTTAATGGGCCATTCATTGCACCTTAAATCCTTAAATCGAAAGCATCATCCGAGTCGACGGCCCCCTCCCAAAGTCATGAGGGTGAAGTATAATGCGTACTCCTGTTAATGTTTTCTTGCACCTGTTTGGCTGTTAATGACCTTGTAGCGTTAACTGTGTTGTGAGAGCTTACATATTGCAGTCAGAGGACATTAAGGACAATTCAGACAAGTTAGCCCTGTTCTCGTTGTGATAACCCGAACATAAGCACCACCCCAAAAAAATATATCTAAAAAAATAGTGACATTTTCCTCTGATGATGATGATGAGGATGATGATGAAGTGTGTGTAAGAGAAAGTGTGTGACCAGCAAACTGAGGTAGACTGGCAGCTCTGAACCTCACCAGAGGAAATGTGAACCGGGGCACCTGTCTCTGTCACTTTTGCATACCCACCCCCCACCCTTCTTCCTCCCTACTACTTATTTATAGAGAAGCTCCACCCCAAAATACACGTACTGTATATTATTGAACCAACAGAAAGCAAAAGCGCCTATTGACAAAAGTCAACCTAACTCATTCACTGCCATTCATAAATTTATTTGGGAATTGAAAATATGACGTAGAGCGACATTCATGAATTTGTTCGTGTTTTTTTTTTTCATGCTTGGGTGCTGATAAAGCGCTAGCCATGGCCTTTGGCAATGTTTTTTTTTTCCTTTCCACAAGAGGGCAGCATTTCCCTTTTTTCCATGTTAGCGCTTTGTTCCAGCTTCAGCTGTTGTTAAAGCGCTATATAAACCAATATGTCCAGTATGTATTGCATTGTATTTTGGACATCCACCCTCATTTCAAGCTCATATAACGCCAAAACCATAGGCTGGCTATATAGCTAGATGGCTATTAGCTATCTATTGGCTAGCTAGCTAGCTAGCTTTCTATCTATTTGAGTTACTTCTGGGTTGAATGAACGCTGGCGCGTGTGGCTGACACTGCTCACCCACAGAAAAACTAATCCTGTGACTGTAAAGTGACCTTGAGTGTTTTGAAAGGCGCTTATAAATGAAATGGATTATTATTATTATTATTATTATTATTATTATTATTATTATTATTATTATTATTATTATTATTATTATTATTATAGTTGCCAATTTTATGAGCAATTCTTCGCTGGCAACAAATTCAATAATAATAATACAATAATACATTTCATTTCTAAGCGCCTTCCAAAACTCTCAAGGTCACTTTACAGTCACAGGATCAGTTTTTCTGCGGCTGAGCAGCGGCAGACACATGCGCCAGCGTTCACGCAACTCAGAAGTAACTCAAATAGATAGAAAGTTAGCTATATAGCTAATAGATAGCCAGCTAGACAGCTAGCTAGATAGCTATATAGCTAATAAATAGCCAGCTACATTGCTAGCTAGCTAGCCAGATAGCAAATGGATAGCAAATAGATAGCCAGCTAGGTTTGAGTATGTTTAGTGCGCTTTGTCGAGTCAGCATGTCCTCTGAGATTTGCTTTTATTGTGAAAGCTCATACGTCAATCATGTGACAATAGGAAAGGTATCTTTATTTTATTTCACAGGAATTTGACATAAGCAGGAGACTTGCGTACGTCATTTTATTTACTCAAACTCGCCCATAAGTGTGAATGTGAACATGATTGTTTGTCTTTCGACATCCGGGCTAGTCGAACATGAACGAGTGAATGTGTTGAGCCACCAAAGATAATTGTCAAATATCCAGAAGGCCCTTTTCATTGCCAAGGGACCGCAAATGTCAAGTTGAAAGCACCGCCTCGCCTTTTCAAGCCTGCCAGATGGATTTTGTGCAGCAGTATGGGGTTACCCTTCTCACATGTTGGACTTCCGCATTATTTATCGTGGGCGGGATAAAAGGACATTTGTGAGTGACACCGTTTTGGAAATGGTCTTAGGTAGAAAGGCCTTTGGGGGAAAAGCAGCTGGTCAGATTCCCCGTTGGCATTTGAACGAGGGCTAAGATGAGACCTGTCATCTATATATCAGCGGACAAAAAAGGGAGGCAAGCGAGACGCCAATAAAAGTGAGGAGATAGAAATGGAGACTTGTGGTGTGAACCAGAGAAAGAGATCAGACAGTCAATAAAATTTTTAAGTCGGTGCAAGGTCGACGCCCTTTCGGGAGGTTCATCCTCACACGGACGGGGTTTTCACCTCGGTTTGCCACGGCATGATTCCGATTGGTATTTGCCTGATCGCTGTTGGGATAGTAGAATGAATTCAATGTGGAGCAGTTCATTCATGAGTGACATTTCTCCTGACCAATCAGCATGCCGTGTAGCTGGAACTGTACCGTACTTAACCTCCTGGTATGGCGTGCTAAACTGAACATGGGTGTTTGTTTGTCTATTTATTTATTTATGTATTTATTCATGTGTTCATTTATTTATGTATTTATTTATATAATTGTTTATTTATGCGTTTTTATGTTTTTATTTTTAATTTATGTATTTTTTTATTCATGTTTTATTATTTTATGTATTTGTATGTTTATTTCTTTGTTTATTTGTTTGTTTTTTTATTTTTACTCTTATTTGTATTTTTTATTTTTTAGTTATTATTTATGATTTTATATTTATTATATTTCTATTATTTTTATTTATTTATTGTTATTTGTTGTTTATCTGTTTATCCTTTAATTTTATTTTTTCATTCGACATTTTTATTTTGTAATTTTTCATTCATGTTTTATTTTTTCATTGTAATTTTTTATTTGTGTATTTTTCCTGTTTATTTCTTTGTTTCTTTTTTAGTTATTATTTATTATTTTGTATTGATTATTTTACAGTTATTTGTATTTATTTTTTGTTATTTGTTTATTTATGTTTTTATTTTATTTTTATTTTTTTTTATATGTATTTTTTATTCGTGTTTTAGTATTTTTTAATGTATTTTTATGTTTATTTCTTTTTTATTTGTTTGTTTTTTATGTTTACTCTTATTTGTAATTTTTATTTTTTAATTATTATTTATTATTTTATATTTATTATATTTCTATTATTTTTATTTATTTATTGTTTATCTATTTATCCTTTAATTTTATTTTTTCATTCGACATTTTTCTTTTGTATTTTTTCATTCATGTTTTATTTTTTCATTGTAATTTTTTTTTTGTATTTTTCTGTTTATTTCTTTGTTTATTTGTTTCCTTTTTAGTTATTTTTTTAGTTATTATTTATTATTTTATATTGATTATTTTTCAGTTATTTGTATTTATTTTTTGTTATTTGTTTATTTATGTTTTTATTTAATTTTTAATTTGATATTTTTATGTATGTATCTTTTTATTCACGTTTTATTTTTTAATTGTTATTTTTTGTTTATGTATTTCTTTGGTTATTTGTTTGTTTTTTATTTGTATTTATTTTTACTCTTATTTTAATGTTAACTTTTTTATTCATTATTATTTTATATTTATTATGTTTCTGTTTTTTTATTTATTTTTTCTTATTTGTTGTTTATTTATGTTTGTTTATTTATTTATTTTAATTTGTATTTTTATTTATTTATTTATTTTAATGTAAAGTTTTCTGAAAACATGATGCGTGGTATAAAAACAACAACAGGGATCTCACAAAAACATCTTCACAAAAGCAACAATCCAAAACACCTCCATAAAGAGCAACAAAGACACGCCCGGTAAAGCGGTGACCCCAGGGTGTGTGCTGAGCAACTGGTTGGCATGGCAACGGTGACAGGCAGATGACCCACTTTCCAAAAAGTATGGCATTGTAAATTCAATTCCCGCTAAACACCCCTGTCGGCCACCGGCTAGCCTGACGCCCTCCCCCCCTCCTTTACGCCCATAGCCCTGTCCTAACAGATTGTCGCACGCTTTTGAAGTGCCCGGGGAATCAGATTTGAGCTGCCTCTGCTAAATTGTTGCACAGCCGGCCAGCCCCGCCGTGATCTAATCAACCAATTGTATGCGGCTGATTGTAATTGGATGAATTCCCTCGCAGGCCGGAAGGCGGGCGATGAAGGCTCGGGCGATGGCGGCCGGGCCTTCGGGGATGAAGACAAATAGAAGAATTACACCAGGTCCAGATGAAGACGAAGAGATGAGGAGGCCCGAGCGGTGTCTCAATGGCCCATTAGTTGGCGACATAGGGCGAAACAGGCCGGCCGTCAACGTGAGAGCCCAAATCGGTCGGACCGCAAATCGGATTACGCTCGCCAATTCCGACATTGAAGCGTTTGGTGCATCTGCATGCACTGCGGGCTAAAATTGACCTTAAGAAATTTGACTTAAAATATTTGATGGTTCGCAAAGGTCGCACCTGATTCAATTAGGTTTTTGTATCTTCCACCATTTTTTTTTTGCTCCATTGCAGCTGCGCCAAAAAACAACCTGGGAAAAAAAAAAACATTCTGTAACCTCCTCCGATGCCAGCAGATAGTGTTAAAATCCCGACTCACAAGGAAAGTAGTAATTGGTCTCAAGGGAATGTCGCAACCAAACTGTTCTCAGATCAGGTTTCAGTCGTACATGAGTAGTCCATCGATGAAAAGGTTTTTTTCAGCTGTCGTCTGTACTTTTTTGAAGATGTTGGACATTTCGCTCCACATCTGAAGAGCTTCGTCAGCGAACTAAAGTTGCGCCGGTAACTCTGGCCTTGTATATCCCTAATGGACAGAGATGGCGGTGCCAGACCTCTGCTCTAATAGGAGCAGTAGACTACTCCCTGTAGCTAATCTGATGATTTCTTTTATTCTGTCTGATTACCTCTAAAGTTCTATGCTTGGCTCTGATTGCCCCATTAGCCTAATGATGTTCTCAGATCAGTTTGAAACGTCCATTAAATCTTCTTGGTTGGGACTTTAACAAACATGGAATTTTCACAAGTTTGATTTGCTTTCGCGGGCCGAATAAAATGATGTGGCGGGCCAGATTTGGCCCGCGGGACTTATCTTTGACACCTGCACTCTTAGATCCTCTAGATTTTTTTTTTTGATTGATTGATTGACTTCCCTTCCGATTTTTATTTGTTTCTTTTCCCCGATAGGCCGACCTGAGTGTAAACCTGCAGGACGACAGCAGTTTCTTCTACGGCGTTTCCAGCCAGTACGAAAGCTCCGAGAGCACGATCATCACCTCGTCCACCAAAGTCTGCTCATTTGGCAAGCAGGTGGTGGAAAAAGTGGAAGTAAGGAGAACATTTACAACGCAAAAAAAAGTCAACCAGTCTCCTGGACTGGTTTGTGTTTAGTTTGAAGTGTCCGGTATAATTCCACGACTGGACTTCTTCAATCCTGAAGCCACAGTCAACAAATCCCGCATGGTCAAGCGTTAAATCAATCCAGTCAAAGTCCAGCGACTTGTGTAACACGATTAAAGGGGTTTTCTTTTCCACGGAACACAATAGGTGCTTGTCCCGTCGGCGGAAAGTTCTGGAGATACTCGGTATACCTGATAAAAAAAAAAAAAAACATGAAGCACTTTGCGACTACAGTGATACCTCGGCTTCCGAACGCTTTAGATAACGAACTTTTCGCCTTACGAACATTAACTTCGCGAGAATATAATCTTGGCATACGAACTAGTTTTCGGGAAACACGCGTAGCGCCACCGTGGCTGCGGACTACTTTTCCACACCCACTTTCTTTGACTGCACTCAGTAAAGACGTGGTTTGTTATGGAGTGGATACTATAGCTGTTTTGGGAGCGAAAAAGACCCCACCACAGGCTGATGTGTCAAGCCGAAGAGGACACAAAAGAAAATTATGGTCGAGCAGAAGGAGATCATCGAAAAACACGAACGAGGTGTGCGTTTCTGTGACTTAGCGTCCTAGTACCAGTATGCTAAATCGACCATTGCTACGTGTGGCTAAGGGTGTTTATGTGTTTTCTAAGCAACGGTCTCAGGCAAAAGAAGAGGTTGAAAAACATCTGTTGATTTGGATTAGTGAAAAGCAGCTAGCATGAGACAGTGTGAGTGAGGGTGTTATCGCCGAGTAAGCATGGCAACTTCACTTAGATATCATCAAGAGGCAAGTCCATCAACGATCATCACAAAGGTAAATAAAACCACTTTATTATACTGTACAGTTTATTTCTGTCATTATAATACAATAGCACATTTATTATACGTAAAATAAGGTTTATTTTGTGTAATTTTAAGGCTTATTTAGTTGAAAATTATGTTTTATGGGGACCTGGAAACAGATTATTCTCATTTTAATGGTTTCCTATGGGAAATTAATGTTTGGAAGACACACTTTTCGCCTTACACACACTTTATGGAAACTACAGTAAAGTCTCGTTATATCGATATCGGATATATCGATAGTCCCGGTTATATCGATACTATTTCTATGCACGCACGGAGAAAATTACATGCAAACAGGGTCGGATATATCGATAGTCCCGGTTATATCGATATTTTTTCGGACTCCCTTGAGTATCGATATAACGAGACTTTACTGTAATTAAGTTCGTAAGCGGAGGTATCACTGTACTTTCCCCTTTCCGAGACTTCTTGAATCATTCAAAAGGAGAGAGTGAGCGCACGTGACGTAACACTTTGCGCTTGATTCCGGTCAACCGGCGCTGAGCTGCGGTCAGGAAGTTGACGTGACAAAAAAAATCAGAAGGTGGGGGGAAAAAATACCATAAAAATCCCCTTGATGACTCACTTAGATTTCCTGGTAAATGGATACAATGGAGGCCCTGCCCCCACCTGCGCCGCATGGATTATAATATTTCATATCAAACACACGCAGCCTTAGGTTGACGCCTCAGTCCACACTTAGCGGCGTCGTGATTTGATTAGTCTTGTCACAAGAATTATGTCTATTGTCCCGTCCCCGCGCGCTTACACGCCGCATCGCGTACGGTTGATTGCATTACGTTTATTACACTTAGATGCCGGCGACGTAGCCTTGCGCCATTTTTTTAACTCATTCGCTGCCAGGCAATGTGCAAAAAAATGCGTCCTCTCCAGTGCCAGGGTTTTTTTGTCATTGTCGCTCGAATTTCAGGACCCAAAGAATATTGAGTTTTAGGACGACATAAACATTCAATGCAGCGTAAGGAACCTTAGACTCTCTTATTTCATCAGAAAAAAAAGTTAATTCCTAAATTATATGGGTCTGCAGTTATATGAGATTGAAATGAGGGCGGGTGTACAAAATCCAATACAAGACATACATATTGATTTATCCAGCGCTTTAACTATAGAGTGCTAACATGGACTAAAGGCAAGTGCTGCCCCCTCATGGAAGGAAAAAAAAACATTGACAGCGGTCTGACCAGCGCTTTTTCGACACCCCCCGCAAGAAAAACCATAATCCGAATACATTCGGGAATGGCGGTCCACATCAGGCTTTTCAATTCCCAAATAAATTACAGAATGGCAGTTTTAAGACTACAATAATAATAATAATAATAACAATAATAATAATAATGATGATGATGATAATAATAATGATATAATAATTATTATTATTATTATAAATTTCATTCATAAGCGCCTTTCAAAACTCTGAAGGACACTTTACAGTCACAGGATATTTTTTCTGCAGGTGAGCAGTGGCAGCCACACGCGCCAGCGTTCACTCAACCCGGAAGTAAGATAAAGTAAAAATTAAAAAAAAAAAAAAAAACATTCAATGCAGCGTAAGAAACCTTACACTCTCTTCTTTCATCAGAAAAAAAAGAGTTAATTCCTAAATTATATGAGTCTGGAGTTATCAGAGCTTGAAATGGGGGCGGATGTACAAAATACAATACATATAGATTTAAAAAGCTGAAACAAAGCGCTAATATGGGAAAAAAAGGGAAATGTGCCCCCCTCGTGGAAGGGAAAAACATCACCAGAGGTCTGGCCAGCACTTTATCAACACCCAAACAAACCCTCGAACAAATTCGGGAATGGCGCTCGACGTCATATTTTCAATACCCGAATAAAATCGTGAATGGCGGTGAATGAGTTAATGTCGTTGTTTTCCCTTTTTATAAAATTTTAACCGTAAAACATATCTCGCAAGCGATGTCTACCTTCTCACAATGACTTTTGTTTTGCTCAGACCGAGTACGCCCGCTTCGAGAACGGCCGCTACATGTACCGCATCCATCGCTCGCCGCTGTGCGAGTACATGATCAACTTCATCCACAAGCTCAAACACCTGCCCGAGAAATACATGATGAACAGTGTTCTGGAGAACTTCACCATCCTGCAGGTATACCTGATTTACGCTCGTGTTCTACTCAGCGCTTTATCGGCACCCAAACATGAAAAAACAAAACCCGAAAAAAATTGTGAATGGCAGTAAATGAGTACATTCACCGCCTTAGATGTAAGTGATTATGCTGTATTTCAATACAACTGCCATTAAAGCTGGCTAGCTAGCTAGCTATCTAGCTGGCTACCTCGCTCGCTATCTAGCTAGCTACCTAGCTGGCTATCGAGCAGGCTACCTCGCTCAGCCATCTAGCTAGCTATCTAGCTGACTACCTCACTCAGCTATCTAGCTAGCTACCTAGCTAGCTATCTGTTTGCTATTCATTAGCTATCTGGCTGGCTAGCTATCTACCTAGCTGGCTATCTAGCTATATATCTATAGTCCAACAGGAAGTGACCAGCCCAGCGGGTAGCCGGCTAGCTGTTAGCTGACCAGCTGTTGGCTATCTGGCTATCGATTAGCTATTTATGAGCTATCCATTAGCTAGCTGGCTAGCTATTAGATGTCATTCTGGGTGTCCTGCTGACTGGCTGTTGATGATTTGACTATCTATTAAGCTATTTATTAGCTATCCATTAGCTAGCTAGATTTCTTTCTATCTGTTTGAGTTACTTCCGGGTTGAGTGAACGCTGGAACGTGTGGCTGCCTCTGCTCACCCAAAGAAAAACTTATCCTGTGACTGTAAAGAGACCTTGAGAGTTTTGAAAGGCGCTTAGAAATGAAATATATTATTACTAAGTAGTTTGTATATCCTCTTAAATGTCTATGTTCTTCTGAATATAAAACTGTTTGTAGCTCCCTATCTTCTACCAGGTCGCTAACCGACTCCGCTGGACGAAGTTCTTGGGGGCTTGGGGGTCTCCAAGATGGCGGATGGAATGTTTCAAAGACACTAGTGACTCAATTCCTTCTAGCAGAGGGACAAAGGCCATATTGAGCCTACGTGGCCGACCGACAACATGGCAGCATGTCATCGGGGCCTCTCAATGGACTGATTTACTTCCTATTGACTCTGAAAACACACACACACACACACACACACACACACACACACACACACACACACACACACACACAGTCTCAGCAAAAAATACATCAGCATACAACAAGCTGCGTATTCAGCGTCAGACAATTGTGCATCGTGGACGAAACAAAGCGTACGCTTGTTGCATGCTGAAGCGTCGGTGGAGGGGTGGGGGGGGAATACATAATAATAATAATAATAATAATAATAATAATAATAATACACTTCATTTCTAAGCGCCTTTCAAAACTCTCAAAGACACTTTACAACGACGATGTCGTCCTTCACAGCCAACATAGTTTTTGCAAATTGATAGTCCAGTTGTGCCTCAAACAAGCTGTTTTGATTTCTATTTAACTCCTTCACTGCCAGTCGATGTGCAAAAAAAAAAAAAGTGTCCGCTCCAGTGCCAGGGTTTTTGTCATTTTCACTCAAATTGCAGGACTCACAGAATATTCAGTTTTAGGACGACATAAACATCTAATAAAGCATTACAAACATTATAGACTCTCTTCTTTCATTAGAAAAAAAAAGAGTTAATTCCTAAATTATATGTGTCTGGAGTTATATGAGCTTGGCCGGTTTCATCAGCATTAAACGCTTGATGAGGAACGTAGCCTTCTTCTTTCACCATCTTGAGGAATGATCCCTTGGAGGTGCTTTCCCTGCCATAATTTTACCTTGTTCCTCATCAATTGTGTTCTTTTTAGCTGGCTTGATAACTTTGTACAGATGGCTTGTGCGGGTTATTTGTGGAGCCTGATTGATGTGAATTTTAACCTTGCAGTCTACACTCTGCCTTTGAACTATCAAAGTTGAAACGAGTCCAAATGTCACTGTTTTCTAACGTTGGTAAACCGAAACGTTCGTAAACCAAGGTATCACTGTATTTGTCTCGTTATTGATTAGTTCCACATGTATTGACTTTTGAGAATGACGGACATCTTGTTGCTCTGCCCACTCAGGTTGTGTCCAACAG
Organism: Hippocampus bargibanti; assembly: GCF_051943395.1. Taxonomy (NCBI): domain Eukaryota; kingdom Metazoa; phylum Chordata; class Actinopteri; order Syngnathiformes; family Syngnathidae; genus Hippocampus; species Hippocampus bargibanti. The sequence goes on along the minus strand of NC_142738.1, from coordinate 2,218,320 downwards.
AGACACCCTGGAGACGCTGTTGTGCGTCGCCTACGTCTTTGAAGTGTCCACGAGCGAGCACGGCGCCCAGCATCACATCTACCGGCTGGTCAAAGACTGACACGTCACCCGCTCCTCTGCACAAAATTACCCGCGTGCACAACCCACTCGGCGAATTTCGGGTTTAAGGAATCCCGAACGTTTCCCCTGGGGGAATGAACGACACTACTGAAGATTGCGAAGAACAAAGGGGGGAAAACCAGGCTCGGTACATCGACCGTGACGGGAAAAGGACCATGATGCACTGGGGTCTTCATACCAAAGCCTGGAAAAGAGCTGCATGAGAGCATTGTCGTTAGTGTTTTCTTCTTCTTTTTTTAAATATGATTCTACTAGAGCAGGGGTCGGGAACCTTTTTGAGTAAAAGAGCCATGAAGCTAAAATATTTCGAAACGTTTTTCAGTGAGACACACACACGTGATTTCAACAAAATGTCAGAATGTATTATTTAAAATAACTTTGTGATCATACTCATCATGAATATGACTAGTTTTGCGTTCCTCATGATCGCTAAAATTCCAGCCAAACGATCGGAATGAAAGTCAACTTGCCAGGTCCATAGGTGAAATTACTACTAGCTAGCCTGCAATACTGCTCATTAGCTAGCGCGCTTGCTTTCTGCTGTCTCTCACAGAAGTACAGGTAACATCCGACTTACGACCGGCTCGACTTACGACCACCCGTACTTACGATCATGACCTCAAGACCCTATTTGTATTTTTTTTTATTTTACGCCAGGCACCGTATCGCGCTAGCAGGCCGGCAACGCATATGACAATTTTAGCAAGCCAGCTAGCCTCTCACTCTCGCACAGCAATCGACCGTGTGATGGCACCCGAGGGGGGAAGTTTGCGTGTCATTTAGCTTCTGAGTCTCTAATCAACATTTTGAATGGATTTCAACTTACGACCATTTCGACTTACGACAGTTTGGTCGGAACGGAACTCGGTCGTAAGTCGGATGTTACCTGTATGTTGACAGGGCATGTCAATGTGCCGCTGATATTCGACTGTTTCATCAATGATATTGTTTCATTGCAAATTCGAATCATGGAAGAACTTTCTCTCTCCACAAAGGTGAGTCGTTCAACCTGAAGTGTACGATACTCGTCTTTTTCTTACTCAGAATCAGAATCATCTTTATTGCCAAGTATGTAGAACACACAAAGAATTTGTTTCCGGTACTCGTCACGCTTATTTACCGGTTTTGATATACAGTAAAGTCTCGTTATAGCGATATTCTCGGGAGTCCGAAAAATATCGATATAACCGGACTATCGATATATCCGACCCTGCGCGCATGTAATTTTCTCCTTGCGGTCATAGAAATAGTATTGTAATAAGCGGTACTATCGATATAACCGATATCGATATAACGAGACTTTACTGTATATGGCTCTTCAAGATCCATATATATGGTTCCCCACCCCTGTACTAGAGCTTGTTTTTTTGTGCTTTGATTGTCATGCATGTGCAGGAGTTTGACTGACTCAGGGTGCCACCTACTGACTGAAAGAAGAATGGCACACACCTCACTCAAAGTGTTGGCGGAAAATTGCACAACCTGTTTGATGGTAGTTGTTGTTTTTTTTTTTTGTCCCAGTGCCAATCACGTGTGTGCTCTTTAAATAATGACCTTGTAAACCTACCACGCGTTAGACGACGACGACGAGACGAGGGAGGCTGAAGACGTGATCAGTCCCTTTAGTGTTGGTGTGTTTGCTGTTTGAACGTCCCGCGCGTTGTCTTAAGACTCGCATCAACAACTACGACAACAAAGAAAGGCACATAACGACTAGAATAATCGTAAAAGTGATAGCGCGGTTGGTCCTATATGTGGGTTGTATAGGTCGACTGTCTCCTTGCTCTGAAGTGTCTGATAAAAATAGAAGTGTTTCTTAAAAAATGTATTTATTATGCATTTTCTTTGTTCTAAATTCGGGGGGAGTTTCAAGGGCAGATTCTGAATCGGCACTGGGTGGATGGCTGGATGGAGAGCTAGCGACCTAGCCAGCTAGAGAGCTAGCCAACTAGAGCTAGGGCGCTAGCGAGCTACAGAGCTACTTAAGCATTTTCCTTTGTTCTAAATTCAGGGGTAGCGTCACGGGCAGATTCTGAATCAGCACTAGATGGATGGATGGATGGATAGAGAGCTAGCAAGCTAGCCAGTTAGAGAGCTACAGAGCTATCAAGCTACAGTGCTAGAGCGCTAGCGAGCGACAGAGCTAGAGCCCGAGCGAGTGACAGATAGATAGATAGATAGGTAGGTAGGTAGGTAGGTAGATAGGTAGATAGATAGATAGATAGATAGATAGATAGATAGATAGATAGATAGATAGATAGATAGATAGATAGATAGATAGATAGATAGATAGATAGATAGATAGATAGATAGATATTACACATGGCTGGGCGTCTCTTTCGCCAGGTGCGTATCAATGACCCACTTGAGTGTGTGTGCGTGTGGGTATAAAGCGTTACCCACCTTACGGTAATCTGAAATCCAATTACTCGGGAGTAACGATGAACGTCTCACGCGCCTTCCTGACGATTTTGCTCGTCGCGCTACGCGTCGAGTCTCGCTGCTCTCCCACTTCTTACTACAAAAACTGCTGGATTCGGAGTTTCACGGGTATCGTCGTGGACTTGGAAGAGTCCGAAAGGCAAGGGGCGCGGCGACTGAGAACTTATCGGGAGGACAGTTCGTTAAATTGCGGCCGCACTTGTTGCTTGACGTCGAATGGTGAGTTGACGTGTGGCGTTCATGTGTTTTGTTATGCTCTGTGAATCATCATTGTGTCTTTCTTTTGAGCTTCTTCGTGTAACGTGGCGGTGTTTTATATGGACGCCGTGCAAGAAAACTGTTGCCACCTTCACTGTCCGACTTTGGAAAGCTGCATCATCAGCCGCAAAACCGAATCCGTCCTCTACAATGTCACCAAAGGTAAATTTTATCCGAAAAGCTTCGTCAGTTCCTTGTTCTCAAGTGTGGGATCTGAATTTGTAAATGTAACGTGGACACGCTAAGGCTCAGAATTTGATTACTTTTTTTTAATTGTCATTTTTTTAACACTAGCAACAAATGAATTTCTCTGACCCCCAAAAAACTACTTACATTTATTATATTGAAATATTTTGTTTTGGCAGATTGGCTTACATTAGCTAGCTGGCTATCTATTAGCTAGCTATCCAGCTGGCTATGAAGCTAATAGATGGAGATCTATTGGCTGTCTACCTAGCTGGCTGGCTCTCTATTAGCTGTCTATCCAGCTAGCTATCTATGGGATATCTATTAGCTAGCTAGTAAGCTGGCGATCTATTGGCTATCTAGCTAGCTGTCTGGCTCTCTATTAGCTGTCTATCTAGCTAGCTAACTATTGAATATCTATTAGCTACCTATTAAGCTGGCTATCTATAAGAGATCTGTTTGATAGCTAGCTAGCTGGATATCTGTAGCGATCCGTTAGCTAGCTAGCTATTAGCTATCTATCCAGCTAGCTATCTATTAGCTACCTAGTAAGCTGGCTATATATAAGGGATCTGTTAGCTATCTATTAGCTAGCTGGCTATCTAATAGGTAGCTAGCTAGCTTTTTATTTATTTGAGTTATTCCGGGTTGAGTGAACGCTGGCGCGTGTGTCTGCCGCTGCTCACCCACAGAAAAACTTCTCCTGTGACTGTAAAGTAACCTTGAGAGTTTTGAAAGGCGCTTAGAAACGAAATGTACTATTTTTATTATTAAAGTTCAGACTGCATTCAAAACGTCTTGTTACTCTATGAATGACTTGCTCAGGTGTAGATCCCGACCTGTTGGTTTTTGGCAAACATCTGACCTCCGACATCCGCCTGGGTCGCGTCAACGCCTCCGAGCAACTTCCCTTGGACAAGCGACAGTTCATCCATCCGCCGCCACCTGTCGCCACCATCAAACCAACCAGCTCCAGCACTCCGAAAACCACGAGAAGATCATTTCCAAAACTTCCTGGATCATCCATCAGGACATTGCGGACCACCATAGCTCCTACCAATCGTCCCCTAACCACCTCGGCGTCCGCAAGCACTGTCAACGCTAATGATTGGAGCTCCCAAACGTCATTTAAAAAGCAGGACCAAGACGCTAATTACCAAAGCGCCGAATCGTTACGAGACCGAGGCCATTCAAGCACCTGGAACTCGCTCCAACAAACGAGCCGACCAATCACTCAAAGGTCATTTCAAGGGCAAGACACCAACAATCCGAGAACCCAGACGTCAATTCAAGCGCTAGGTTCAACTGCAGGCGCAGAAGACACCCTGGTGGATTTGGGACCAGGGTATGACGGTTTGCCGTTGGTCCTGGTCGCCTGCCTGGTGGTATTGCTTGGCTCTTTAGTCTGCCTGGTTTCAAAATGGAGGGCGAGAAGAAGAAGGATGGAATGCTACCGTATGTCCGGGAGAGGAGAGATCACTCGTCTGATCAAGTACGACCTGGTCACAGAAGGCGACGACTGACTGAAAGGTTTTTCAACGGAGTTTCTAGCTTGAATTGTAATGTTTTTAAATTTTTAAAAATTCATTCATTCTGAATCGGCACTAGATGGATGGATAGAGAGCTAGCGAGCTAGGTGCTAGCCAGTTAGAGAGCTAGCCAGTTTTTGAACGGAGTTCTTAGCTTGAATTTTACTGCTTTCGGTCATTCATTTTGAATCGGCACTAGATGGATGGATAGAGAGCTAGCGAGCTAGATGCTAGCCAGTTAGAGACCTAGCTAGTTTTTGAACGGGGTTCCGACCTTGAATTTTAATGCCATTCATTTTTTTTTTAAATTGATTCATTCTGAATCAGCACTAGATGGATGGATGGATAGAGAGCTAGCGAGCTAGGTGCTAGCCAGTTAGAGAGCTAGCCAGTTTTTGAGCTGAGTTTTTAGCTTTAAGTTTAATGCTTTCGGTCATTCATTCTGAATCGGCACTAGATGGATGGATAGAGAGCTAGCGAGCTACGTGCTAGCCAGTTAGAGACCTAGCTACTTTTTGAACGGAGTTCTTAGCTTTAATTTTAATGCTTTTGGTCATTAATTTTGTTAAACTAATTCATTCTGAATCCACACTAGATGGATGGATAGAGAGCTAGCGAGCTAGGTGCTAGCCACTGAGAGAGCTAGCCAGTTTTTGAACGGAGTTCCGACCTTGAATTTTAATGCTTTCTGTCATTTTTTTAACTCATTCAATCTGAATCAGCACTAGATTGATGGATAGAGAGCTAGCGAGCTAGGTGCTAGCCAGTTAAAGAGCTAGCCAGTTTTTGAATGGAGTTCCGAGTTTGAATTTTAATGCTTTCGATCATTAATTTTTTTTAAACTCATACATTCTGAATCAGCACTAGATGGATGGAGAGCTAGCGAGCTAGGTGCTAGCCAGTTAAAGAGCTAGCCAGTTTTTGAATGGAGTTCCGAGTTTGAATTTTAATGCTTTCGATCATTAATTTTTTTTAAACTCATACATTCTGAATCAGCACTAGATGGATGGATAGAGAGCTAGCGAGCTAGGTGCTAGCCAGTTAGCAAACTAGCCAATTTTTTGAACGGCGTTCCTAGCTTAAATTTTCATGCGTTCAGTCGTTCATATTTTTTAAAACTCATTCATTCTGGACACTATTTTGCACATTTGGCAGTGAATGAGTTAAAGACCAAATGAATTTGTGAATACATCTTACAATGTTTATTTTTTTCAAGAATTAAGTGGAGTTTAAAAAGAAAAAGGGGAAAAAATGACTTGTGAAATTCCAAATACGATTTCATCTTCTGCATAATTGAGGCACATTGACGACATCTCATGATTTTGAGCCAACATCAGCTTTGTTCCTTATCTTGACTCAACCAATCAAGACATTTTCTTCCAGTTGATTTGTTGTGATTTTATTTTGGTAACAACACAAAAAAAAATTAACCCCGCGTCAGATCTTGAGCACCTTCCTAACGGCTTCTTTGTACTGCAACATGGCGTCTTCGCTGTCCCCCTGATTCTTCAATCTGCTGACCGAACGCTTGTAATCTTGGACTTCGCTTCTTGCCAACAGACGCCGGCGTTCTTCCTCACCGCCGTTTGACAGCGTGTCCAAGATATTCTTCTCGGACGGGCTTCCCTCCCACAAATACTCCTCCATGTCCGCTGTGGTCTTCTCAGCCTCCCACGTCTCAATTTTCTGGAGAAAGCAACAACAACAACAACAAAAAAACGGTATTAAGACTTCACATGAATTCAATTGTTCTTTATTTCCTCTTGTTTTTGTAATGGTTAGTTCAAGGAAAAGTCCACGTTGGATTTTTCAGCTTCATTGGCTTAAAGGACAACCGACACCATTTTTTGGTTTGCTAACTGACATCAGAAAAACGCTTTATAGCATCTAAAATACCCAAAATACGCAGGCTGATAATTTTAGTCAAATGCAAAACACCGATAAAAATGACTTAAAGTGTCCCAAAACTACTTCAAAATGACCCCAGAGATGCCGAGTTTCAGAAAGTCCCGCCCCCTTGTTCGTGATGTCACGTCAGGATACTCCTTCGCAAACTGCCGTGCTCCAGAATCAAAACAATGGCTTCAGAGAGTTCAGATTCGGAGAAGATGCTTTCTTGTTACTCATCCACTTATGAATATGATTCAAATTAATTACTTTATTTTGTTTTAATGTTTTATTTCTGCAGGTTCGGCTTAACATCAGCTAGCTGGCTATCTATTGGCTATCTGTTAGATGTCTAGCTAGCTATTTATTAGCTATCTATCCAGCTAGCTATCTATTCGATATCTGTTAGCTAGTTATCTATTAGCTATGTATTAGCTATCTAGCTGGCTATCTATAGGCTATCTATCCAGCTGGCAAGCTATCTATTAGCTAGCTAGCGCTGGTTACGTGGCTAAATGTTAGCTGGCTAACTGGATGTATTATTATTATTTATTATTCTTATTATTGTCTAGCTAGATCCTATTTATTAGCTATATGGCTAGCTGGATAGCTATATGCGCTGGAATCTTTCTCAAATACGCTCAGTAGAAGTCATTTGAAGTGATTTTACAAATTATGGTCGCAACTTGTCCGGAGGTGTCGGTTGTCCTTTAAGTGGGGGGTATACAGTCACTTTGATTGTGGTGGCTAACAATCCCGCTCTTTGAGGGCTAGCGTTACCAAAAAAATAACCCGAAAAACAAGAACTGTGCCGTTCATTGTTTGAGCAAAAGGTCAACAGATGTTTTTTTTTTTTTTTCCAAATGCACATGTGACCTTTCTCAAAACGTTGCGACTGTATTTGCACTCACCCAAGATTCGTGGTAGAGGACGGTCAGCAGGTACATGGCGTAGTCGTAATTTTGCTGTCTTAGCGGGCAGCTGAGGGACATAAAGAAAAAGTTTTGTGTTAACTCATTCACTGCCAGATAATGTGCAAAAATGTGTCCGTTCCAGTGCCAGGGTTTTTGTCACTGTCACTCGAATTCCAGGACCTACAGATTATTGAGTTTTAGGACTATATAAACAGTCAATGCAGCATAATAAACACGAGACTCCCTTTTTTATCAGAAAAAAACGTGTTAATTCTTAAATTATATGGGTCTGGAGTTATCTGAGTTTGAAATGGGGACAGATGTATATAATAAAAATACATTTGATTTATAAGTGCCTTTCAAAACTCTCAAGGTCACTTTACAGTCACAGAACAAGTTTTTCTGTGGGTGAGCAGTGGCTGCCACACGCAACAGCTGAAGCTGGAACAAAGCGCTAACCTGTTTCTGGAACGGATTATGGTCAAAAACCCAAGTTTGACTGTAACTGCTGTGAAATATCGGCTGAACTCTGTGGTTGCCACAAAATAAATACAACCAATAATAATAAAATAAAATCTACCATCCATATACATATAGTAATCCTCCATTTTGTACAACTAAAGCGAGGACACAGCTAGCTAGTTAGCGTTTAGAAATGAAGGGATGCCCATTTCAAGGTAAGATCAGAGCATTATCATCAAATGGTGAGTAGTTTTACTTTATTTTCAATGTTAATGTGGCCATTTTATATTTGAGTTAGTGGCGTACGTTTCCAGGTTGAGTGAACGCTGGCCCGTCTGGCTGCCGCTGCTCACCCGCAGGGAAAAAAAAATGTTGTTCTCATCCTGTGCCTGGAAAGTTCCCTTGAGAGTTTTGAAAGGTGCTTAGAAATGAAATTAGGTATTATTTATGTATTTATGCATTTGTGTTTATTTATTTATTCATTTATTATTATGTATGTATGATTTATTTTTATCTATTATTTATTATTATTATTCATTTGTTATTTATTATTTAATTATTTACTATTTAGTTATTCTTCACTGTTTATTATTTAATTATGTATGCATTTCTTTATTTATTATTTATTTATTATTCTTTATTTTTTATTTATTATCTAATTATTTACTATTTAGTTATTATTCACTATTTATTCATTTATGATTATTTATGTATTTATTTATGATTTATTTTTATCTATTATTTGTTATTCATTTGTTATTTATTATTTAATTATTTACTATTCAGTTATTCTTCACTGTTCATTATTTAATTATGTATTTATTATTTATTATTTATTTATTATTCATGATTCATTAATTATTTATTATTTGGTTTATTTTTTATCTATTATTTATTTATTATTATTTAGTTATTTATTTATTATTATTTATTATTCATTACTTATTATTTATGTATTTATTTATTTGTATTTTTTTTTAATTTTTTTTTTATTTTATTTTTATATCTATTATTTATTATTCATTTATTTATTATTTAATTAATAATATTTACTATTTAGTTATTATTCACTGTTTATTATTTATTTATTATTTGTTATTATTATTATTTATCAATTCCCATTTTTTTTTCCCCCCAAAATTTGTGCATGAGTTAAGAGTCACGGCTAAGAGCGTCTGAGGGTTCATCACCTGTCAGTCGTGATAGTGAGGACGTCGGTATCTTTGCGGTATCTTTCCCCGGCTAGTTTAATCATTTTCTTACGGGCGTGGTCATCCAAGTTCAAACTAGACAGCTTCACCTGCACAACAGCAAAAAACAACAGATGAAAAGGAAGAAAAGAAATAGAGAAAGGCGAAAAACTTACGCGTAATTGAACAATGCGAGCGGCGGGGTTTCGTAAGGACAGGCCAGCCGACACGTAGTCGCGGCTTTCCAACCGGATGGGGAAATGGCGCTCGCATTTGGCGTCTGTGTCCAACGCCGATGGCCACGCGCTACAAAACGCTAGCGATAGCATTTGGAGTCATTATTCACATTTTGTATTTATAGTAAGTTAAAAAAAATAATAATAATAAATCATCACGCATACGTTTGAGAGCTTCGCAATGTTTTCCTGATGGCGACTGGCGTCAAGTGGAGAAAGTTGGGAATCTGTTAAATGAGGGAAAACAATATTGAGCATATTAATCGAAAATAAATTGAATATAAAGCGAGAATCATAATACAGTGATACCTCACCTTACGAACACTTTAGCTCACGAATTTTTCGCCTTACGAACTTTAAATTCGCGATAATATTATCTTGGCATAAAAACTAGTTTTCGGCGGACGAACCGAACCACACAGTGCCACGGTAGCTGACGGACAACCTTTTCGAGTGCAGATGTAGTTTGTCATCAAGTGGAGTATTTTTGCTGTTACTATTACCCAAAAAGACCCTACCACAGGCTAGTCATAATAATAATACATTTCAATTTATAAGCGCCTTTCAAAACTCTCAAGGTCACTCTTACAGTCACAGGATAACGTTTTTTTTTTTCTGTGGGTAAGCAGTGGCAGCCACATGGGCTAGCGTTCACTCAACCCCAAAGTAACTCAAATAAGCCGAAGAGGACACAAAAGATTACGGTCAAGCAGAAGATCATAAAAAAAAGACGAACAAGGTGTGCGTTTGTGTGACTTAGCGTCCCAGTACCAGGATGCTAAGTCGACGACATAGTACAGTTTATTTCTTTAATTACAATACAATAGCACATCTATTAGACATAAAATAAAGTATATTTTGTGTAGTTTTTAGGCTTATTTAGTAGCAAAAATGGACCTGGAAACGGATTATTCTCATTTTTAATGGTTTGCTATGGGAAATTAATGTTTGGAAGACACAATTTTCACCTTACACACACTCAGCAATACTGCATACGTTATAGTAACGGTCTCAGGCAATAGCGGAGGTTTAAAATACTTCTGTGTATTTGGATTAACGAAAAGCAGCTCGCAGGGGACAGTGTGAGTGAGGGTATTATCGCCGAGAAAGCACGGCAACTTCACTCGGATATCATCAAGAAGCAACTACATCAACGACCATCACAAAGGTAAATAATATAACTTTATTATCCAGTACAGTTTGTTTCTTTAATTACAATACAATAGCACATTTATTATACATAAAATAAGGTCTATTTTCTGTTGTTTTTAAGGCTTGTTTAGTTGAAATTTATGTTTTATGGGGACCTGGGAACGGATTATTGTCATTTTTAATGGTTTCCTATGGGAAATTAATGTTTGGAAGACGAACTTTTCACCTTAAACACACTTTCTGGGAAGCAATTAAGTTCGTAAGCTTAGGTATCACTGTACATCATGATTAGCGTGGTGAGATTTTTTAAACATGCTGTTCCCTAAAAATCAATACAGCATTGAACCTTGATCAGTTCCAGATTGCCCTTTTTCTCCGGTGGGACCCCTCCTTTCACAGGGTAGCCCATCCTCACAGGGAGGGGCACGGTGCCAGCACGGAAAGGGGCCGCTGCCGGGTAGACAGACGTCCAATCCTGGTCCTCCGCCATCTTGTCCGTCCTTGGTGGTCCTGGCTGAGAACCCAAACGGAACCAATTAGCAACATCTTCATATTTTCTGCACCTACGCTAAATTATTTATAACTTACATTTCTTCTGGGCCTTTTGGTGAAAGGTCCTTGACCGCCTCGCTCAGGAAGAGCTGAAATGAATAAAAATTGGGGGCAATTAAAAATAATGACACACAACGTCTCATCCGTGACGTCATCAACATGTGCCGAGGAAGACGTCTTGACATTTCACATCTAAACACGCTGTTAAACATGCACGTGCTTAATTTAAAAGCCACAACATAGAAAAAGAATGCCGTCTGAATCATAAAATAAAGAATTAGACGCGTATTATATTTGAAGTGACCTCGGGATAGGTGCGACACCGCAGTTTAGCACGAAGCTACCAAATCGACAAAAAAAAATCTAAACGAACGACAGCAAAGGCAGATGCAATACTCGCTTTTATTTCCAGTCGAGTTTATCGACAATGCAGTGGCGTATGTCATTCTGCTTGACAAATTAAGGAATCCGGCACCGACGACGTTTAATCGATTTAAGGACAAAAGCATCGTCTTGCTCGCGTGAGCGGCCATGTTTCTTCAGTCACGACGGAAGCCGAGAAAGCAATTTTTTTGCCCGACAGCGAAATGGCCTGTGTGTAAGTTTACCAGAGATTTGTTTTACTATAATGTATTTCCTAGCGAACACCGTAAATAAATTTGATGAATATATGCGCAAAAATGCGTAGCCTATGTATTGGATATGAAAATTAAAAGGCAGTTATTGTGAGTCCCGTATGGCTAAATGATGAGGCGTTCCATCACTCTCGTAAAATGGAATTCATGTTCGGTCGAGCTTTTGTAATGCTCTCTGCGCACCACCCTATCCATTTTATCACTGTAAATAAGTCATATTTGATATATATCCAAATGAATATCACTTTCTTATTTTACGGTCAAAAAATACACGAAAAAAACGTATATTTTATTACGGAATGCGTAAACTCGAGTACTCGTGAACTCAGCATAACGCGCAGCTGTCTTGTTGCCATTGATGCGCTTCGAAGTCTCACAAACGTACACCGACTTAAATGCTCTTGCGTTTTTATCTTTATTTTCCTTTTTCTATGTTAACGCAAATATTTCCTAGATGATTCTTCTTACTCGTCGAGTCCTATTTGGATTTACTTTTCATCTACGTTTGATTTGACAAGCAGAACTTGTGCCAGGGCGAAGGATGTATTGACGCCGTCCACATTTAAAGGTATTCACCCAATGCATAGCGTACGTACACTATCAGCACATTTTTGCGTCTATTCCCCGAAGTGTACATTTTCCGAACCACTTTTTAATTTAAAAAATGTTTAGCCTAATGGGAACGTCCGGATTGTACTTTCCAACCCCTACTTTGTGTCCACCCTGCGTGCATTAGTTGAGATAAGATTCAATTAGTCGAGCCTTTATTTGTCGGACAGTGGAGACATTTTACATTTCACAGCAGCAAAAACCGCCAAAAACAAAATGAAGGAGCTGCTATAGAGGCAGCCACTCTTGCGGCGCCATCTCAAAGTAAAAAAAAAAAAAAAATATATACCGTTATATCCTAAATTAGGGTCTGGAGTTATATGAGCTTGAAATGAGGGCGGGTATCCAAAATACAATGCAATACATATAATAACAAATAATAATACATTTCATTTCTAAGCGCCTTTAAAAACTCTCAAGGTTACTTTACAGGATAAGTTTTTCTGCAGGTGAACAGCGGCAGCCCGGAAGTAACTCAAATAGATAGAAAGCTAGCTAGCGAACCAATCGATAGCCAACACACACCGAGCGAGATAGCCAGGCAGCTGGATAGTGAATACATAGCTAGCTAGATAGCAGGCTAGCCAGCCAGATAGCTAATAGTATGCAAAAGATGATAATAATAATAATAATAATAATAATAATAATGTACATTCATGTCAGCACTGAAAGCTAAGCTAAAAAATATATTTTTGATTATGATTGGCATTATTAGGATGATGATGATTCTTATTATTATTGTGATGATGATGATGATGATTATTGTCTAGATGGCTAGCTAGAAGCTATCTATTAGCTATCTGGCTAGCTATCTAGCTGGCTGGCTATCTATTAGCTATCTGGGTGGCTAGCTAGCTAGCTATTAGCTATTCTTCTTCTTCTTCTTCTTCTTCTTCTTCTTCTTCTTCTTCTTCTTATTGTTATTATTATTATTATTATTATTATTATTATTAAGTGAATTTTTTTCCCCCCAGTAACATCATCTCCCATCACCTGTTCCACCCAAAGTATGGACATACCGGCAGCCCGCCGATTGATTGCTCATCCGCCATAGAAAGCCCCCCGCCGATCATCTTCATGACCTCCCTCAAGTGCTCCGTACCCCTTGCGGAGCCTCCATCATCACCGTCTCTGACGTTTGGAACCAACATGGCGGAGAGACGAGCTCGCTCCTTCCATCTGACGTGTCACCTCCAACGAGACTACGGCAACAGGTTTGCCCAAAATCGCCCCAACGGCTACGCTTGCACTAGCCTCAGCCTGGACCAGGAAATGGATTCTGAAAATTCTCCACCCGTAGCTAGCGAGAACGACGCCCCCATGGCCGACACGGTGGGTCGCTATGCTCCCGTTTCACCGGAACTGGACTCAACGGCGGTGAAAAATGGATTAGGTGTCCCCGATAAGGACGCGGCGGCGTTGCGCGGCCATCTTCCCGTGTCTCCGGCGCCTCTTCCGCGTTCCAGTTGGCTGCATCGCCACCAAAAGGAGTTCCAGCGGCCGTACGTGAAAACCAGCATGCAGGGCGATGTTTACAACTTCCTGGAAAGACCCGCTGGCCTGAAATGTTTCCTCTACCACTTCCTTGTGTAAGTAACACGTTCAAGTACAGTGAGTCCTCGGTTTACGAAGCCCTCGGCTTACGAACTTTTCGGTTTACGAACGTTAAATGTATGAAAATGTTACCTTGGCATACGAACTATTTTTCGGGATACACACGGTGCGCCACAATGACTGATGTGTTGTTCAAGAACGAGCCCGTTCTCCTAACAAGAAAATGGTAGCCGGCTTATTTGGTCCTCTATTCCCCGCCCCCAGTCGTCCGTTAAAGCCACGTGATTGGTCAAGAACGCGGCAGTGAGGGGAGGTGGTTTAAACATGAAAGAAACAGGCAGACGACAGAGAAAGTGACAAAACGGATAGAAAACAGTGAAATTTGGACTCATTTCAACTTTGATAGTTCAAAAGCAGAGTGTGGACTGCAAGGTTAAAATATCTCCTCAATCAGGCTCCACAAATAACCCGCACAAGCCATCTGTACACTTGATGCAAAAAGCTATCAACCCAGCTAAACAGAACACAATTGATGAGGAACATGGTAAAATTATCGCAGAGAAAGTACCTACAAGGGATCATTCCTCAAGATGGTGAAAGGAGAAGGTTACGTTCCTCCTCAAGTGTTTAATGCTGAGGAAACCGGCCACTCCATTCCATCAACGACCATCACAAAGGTAAATAAAACAACTTTATTCTACTGTACAGTTTATTTCTTTAATTAAAATACCATAGCACATTTATTATACATAAAATAAGGTATATTTTGTGTCGTTTTAAGGCTTATTCGGTATAAAATTATCTTTTATGGTGACCTGGGAACGGATTATTCTCATTTTAATGGTTTCCTATGGGAAATTAGTGTTTGGAAGACACACTTTTCGCCTTACACATACTTTCTAGGAACCAATTAAGTTTGTAAGCGGAGGTATCACTGTATTTTCAAATTAAAAACACGGCTTTGACTTAAGGTTCTAGGTTCCGGTTCTGGGCTATCCAAGTTGACCAAGTGCGTTCGCCTGGTCTTTGTGTCCAAACGCTCGTCCAGTGTGTGTGCGTGTGTGTGTTTTTTTGTCATCCGCAATGCCTCTCTCTTGACATCAAGTACAGTATTAGATTCCCCCCCTCCCCCGAAACCGAAATTGGTGGCTTGTGTGTGTCTGGTTTGCTTGTTTTGAAAGAGCTAAGCAGAAGCAGGTCAGTGAGATCAGAACCTTCTGGCCCGTTGTCAACAAACGGGCTTCCTACAAACATGGAGTGTGCGTGCCAAGTTGACCTCCAAGGAAACTGCGATGACCCCCCGAGTTAAAGAAAAATGTCGACTTTGTCTGAGAAGCTTTTGTTTATTTCGTTATTTGGATAGCATTAGCCTTTACTAGCCTGGCAGTGGAGAATTTGACATTTCACAGCAGCAAAGTGATGAAAGGAAAGGATGAAGTAGAAAAACAAAATACAGGAGCTGCTGGAAAGGCAGCCAATATCGCGGCGCAGTCTTGATGTCAAAACAACAAAAAAACTAAATATCAAAATATGACAACACATCATCATAATATTAACATTAATGTTAATATTAGCTATCTAGCTAGCTTGCTATATATATTAGCTATATCTACGGATCTACGGATACCTACGGAGCTATTTGAGTCAGGAAACATATTAGCTATCTAACTATCTTTTAGCTGCCTAGCTATTAGCTAGCTATCTATATTTCTATCTATTTGAGTTACTTCTGGGTTGAGTGAACGCTGGCGCGTGTGGCTGCCGCTGCTCACCCACAGAAAAAAAAAACGTATCCTGTGACTGTAAAGTGACCTTGAGCGTTTTGAAAGGCACTTATAATAATAATTCAACATTTCATTTCTTATTATTATTATGACAGGCGCAAAAAAAAAGCAAAATGGCCCCCAGAGCTGTCCGGCGATGACAGTCAAATGGCACCGACATTCTTCCGAAATCAAAAGCAGTGCTGGCATATTCATTTGCTGATTGGCTGACTACTCGGGCGCCATCTTGAACTGGTGTCCTTCATCCCTTTTCCCGCGTTGGGTTTTGCACATCGCATGATGCCGACCTGGCAACTCGTGTCTCGCCTTAACAGGATGTGGCTGGATTAGCGCTGCTGTCGCTCCACATGTACATTGAACTGAGCAGCGGCAGCCACACGTGCCAGCGTTCACTCAACCCGAAATAAATCAAATAGATAGTAAGCTAGCTCGCTAGCTAATAGATAGCCAACTAGATAGCTAGCCAGCCAGCTCGATAGTGAATATATAGCTAGCTAACTCGCTAGCTAGCCAGCCAACTAGATTGCTAGCCAGCCAGCTAGATAGTGAATATATAGCTAGGTGATAGCTAGCCAGCCAGATAGCTAATAGATAGCAAATAGCTAGAAAATATTGATGATAATAATAATAATACAGGATACATTTTCCTGTGGGTGAGCAGTGGCAGCCACACGCGCCAGCGTTCACTCAACCCGAAATAACTCAAATTAGATAGATAGCTAACTAGATAGCCAACTAAATAGCTATCCAGCTAGATAGCTAATAGATAGGTAGCTAGATAGCCAGACAGCTAGATCACTAACAGATCGCATATAGATAGCTAGCTCGATAGCCAGCCAGACAACCAGATAGCTAGCGAGATAGCCAGCCAGCTAGATCACTAACAGAACAGATAGCAAATAGATAGCTAGCTCGATAGCCAGCCAAATAACCAGATAGCTCGCTATATAGTCAGCTAGTTAAATACAAATATGATGTAGAGCGCCATTCCCGAATGTGTTTGATTTTTTTTTTTTTTTCATGCTTGGGTGCCAATAAAGTGATGGCCAGACCTTTCACAATGTTTTTTTCTTTTCCACAATGGGGCAGCATTTCCATTTATTTTCCATATTAGCGCTTTCTTCCAGCTTCAGCTGTTGTTAAAGCGCTAAATAAACCCAATGTATGTACGTATTGCATGATATTTTGGACAGCTGCCCTCATTTTAAGCTCATATAACTCCAGACGTATATAATTGAGGAATTAACTTTTTTTTCTGATGAAAGAAGAGAGTCTAAGGTTGTTGAAGCACTATATAAATCAAAATGCATGTATTGCATTATATTTTGTATAGCTGCCCTCATTTCAAGCTCATATAACTCCAGACCCATATCATTTAGGAATTAACATTTTTTTTTTTTCTGTTGAAAGAAGAGAGTCTATGCGATGGTTTCTGAGGCTGCATTGAATGTTTATGTAGTACTAAAACTCAATACTTTTGTGGGTCCTGGAATTTGAGTGACAATGACTGGAGCGGACACATTTTTGTACATTGTCTGGCAGTGGATGAGTTAATTTTGAAAGCTAATGCTCAGGTGTCCATTTTTTGGTCAGGAATGTAGAAAATAGATGGTTGAAGGGGAAAAAAAGAGCTACAACAGAAAGTACACGACCTGCAGATCTTTAGTTCTGCTCAAGATTAAATCTTTAAATGTGCTTAAAAAATGATGCTTAATCCTTTAGTCCATGCATCCATTTTTATAATCCACAGTCAACGTTATCTTTTGAGAATTGATCGAGAATAGACAGAATGCAAGTGATTGCATGTTTCATTTTGTGAAAATGCTTCGTTCGGTTGAACACGTGTGACTACAAAGCACAATGCTTTCTTGTGCGCTTTGATAAGAACAGAATCGGCTTGTTAGGAGATCTGGTCTTGGACGGAAGGGAGTATTTGGTACACTTTCCCTTTAGAAGATACAGTGAGACCTCAATTTACTAACTTAATTGGTTCCCAGACAGAGTGTGTAAAGCGAAAAATGTGTATCTAAAAAAAAAAAATCCTATAGGAAACCATTAAAATGGGAATAATCCGTTCCCGGGTTTCCATAAAACATACTTTTCAACTAAATAAGCCTTAAAACTACACACAACATACCTTATTCTATGTATAATAAATGTGCTATTGTATTGTAATGAAAGAAATACACTGCATTGTATCATAAAGTCACTTTATTTACATTTGTGATGGTCATTTATAGCTTGATGGAATGGCGTTGGAGGTCAAAGGGAATTGCTGTTTGGAAAGAGAGGCGCATTACATGAGGACTGTAATTAAAGAAATAAACTGTGCTGTAAAATAAAGTTTTATTTTCCTTTTTGATGGTCGTTGATGGCTTATGGAAAGAGAGTCACCCTAATAAGGACTGTTGGTAACTTAACCTCTGGTGCTGTTCGGTCGTGTGCTTCCGCCGAAGATCACTCCGCCAGTCGTGGTGGGTGTGTATTATGAAAATAGTGCTTATTATAAGGTTTAATTTTCATAAATTTGACGTTTGTAAGACGAAAAGTTTGTAAGATAAGGTGTTTGTAAGTTGAGGTCTCACTGTAGCGTTAGCCAGGTTACAAATGTCTCCGTTTTTTTTGTACATTTTTAAATGTGAACATTTTGAAATGTTTCGATGTTTAACTTAAAATGTTTTACTTTTTTTTAATGGTTTAATTAATTAATTAATTTATTTTATTTGTATTTGTTATATTTGTATTTATGCCCCCATTTTATTTATTTATTGAACATAAACACATTTGGCATTGATTGGCAATGATCGAGGTGCTCCCCCCCCCACCCCCCCAACGTGAAAAGGAAGGGAATTAGTCCATGCTATCCGAACGTTAGCCTAATAGTAACACTGGGCCACCCCTCCGCTCCTTTGTGTGTTTAATGTGTGCTGAATTACTAATGCCCCAATAATTGAAGCTCAAATGTCTCGCCCAAACAAAGCAAGAAGAACCCGAGCCCAATGATTGCCCTCTTTTATGTGACTTGTCCGTCAACAGATTCATCTGGCGTCTTTGATAATAGGCAAGGTCTGAAGTAGCACACAAGGGTTGAATGCACCACTCACGAAGGCCCTCAATAGGCCTGCGGCGGATTCGGATCGCCTGCATTTTCCACTCGTGCCGCTGCGTGGTTCAAGTGACGCGAATCAATTTGTTTTGTGCTCAAGTGGCTTATTTTGGGGTATGGCGTGATTCTCAAACGCCACGTGGATTCAGGCCTCATCCGAATGGGAAGCGGAAATTGGGCAGATTTTCATGAAAAATTAAAACATGAAAACATTTAAATGTGAAAAACAATTTTTTGTTAAACATTTAAAGTAAAAAGTCAAAACTTTTCAAAATACAGTAAAGTCTCGTTATATTGATATTCAAGGGAGTCCGAAAAAATATCGATATAACCGGGACTATCGCTATATCCGACCCTGTTTGCATGTAATTTTCTCCGTGCGTGCATAGAAATAGTATCGATATAACCGGGACTATCGATATATCCGATATCGATATAACGAGACTTTACTGTATTAACATTAGAAAATGTAAAAAAATTAAACATTTGACATTTTGAAAGTTTAAAAATGTAAACATTTGAAATGTTAAAAAATAAATACATTTAAAAATTCTAAAATTATTTTTTGCAATTTAAAAAAGTTTTAAATACATTTTTTAATTTAAAAATATAAACATAATAATAATAATAATAATAATTATAATAATAATAATAATAAATGATGATAATCACAATAATCATCATAATCATCATAATCATCATAATCGTCATAATCGTCATAATAATAATAATAATAATCATCATCATCATCATCATTGGATTGGATTTGCCTTTATTAGTCTCGCAGTGGAGAAATTTACATTTCACAGCAGCAAAGCGATAAAAGGAATGAAAGTAGAATAACAAAATACATGAGCTGCTGGAAAGGCAGCCACTCTCGCGGCGCCATCTTGAAGTCAAAAGAACAAAAAAAAAACAAATATGACAAAACAAAGACAATATTACAACATAAAGACACAGGCATTCATTCTTGAGCACTTTCTGTACCCTCTTTGTTACATAAAGCAGTTCTAGATGAAAGAGGAGAAGATCAAAGCATCTTTTCACCAGTGGATCATGGTGGACTGTGCACGTCGACTACAAACTAAATGTTGAAAGCAAACACGCAGCTGTAGCATCCGTTGACAAAAAGAGATTTGTCTCACAATTTCTGTCCCACATAAATCCGCTTCAATTCCAAGCGGCGACACTTCCACTTTGAAAGTTTGTTTAAAAAACATAAAAACACATGTTTTTATGATTTTCATGTGTTCATTTTTTTTTTATTTTTAAATTATTCTTATTTTATTCTCTACATTTAATAATTTAATAATTCTACTTTCTACATTAAAAAAAATAAAATACATAACATGTAAAAATGTAAACATTAAAAAAAAATCAAAATTACATTTGATAAAAATAAAAATAAAAAAATTACATAAACAAAGATTTAAAATGTCAACATTTTTAAATTTAGAAAACATTACATTTTAACACTTTGAAATTATAAAATTATAATATTTAAATATAATTTCTCAAAAAAAGAAAATACAAAAGAAAAAAATATTTATAAGAACTTAGCAGATGTTTTTTAAAAAAAAAAAAAAATATATATATATATATATATATATATATATAAAATTTCAGCGGAATTCCTTGGTAGCAAAGGCCAAGCGGTATAGCGCTCGCACCTTTCCGTCCACCTTTCCGTGTTGAGCGTGCAGCGCAGACATCCAGATGTTGTTGTCTGCGGTTCGTTGTGTTGCTTTGTGTATTTATAACTCTGCAGATTACTGAAATCAGACCGCCGGCTCCTATGTACGTACGCACGTATGCGGAACTAAAGCCTTATATTGGATATCTGCTTATAAGAGATTACCGTCGGTATGGGTTGGGGGGGTTGGCTGGGTAGTGGTCACTTCCATTTTCATGGTTGCGTGATGTGTTTTCAAGTTGCTGTTACGTATTCGCCGCAATACGTTTAGAGGGTCACCTGGTACGCCGAAAATCACCGTTATGTACCGTATTGGCCCGAATGTATGATAATACAGTGATACCTTGGCTTACAAACTTAATTGGTTCTCAGAAAGTGTGTGTAAGGCGAAAAGTGCGTATTCCAAACTTTAATTTCCCATAGGAAACCATTAAAATGAGAATAATCCGTTCCCAGGTCCCCATAAAACATAATTTTCAACTAAATAAGCCTTAAAACTACACTCAATATACCGTATTTTATGTTTAATAAATATGCTATGGTATTGTAATGAAATAAATAAACTGTACTTTATAATAAAGTCGTTTTATTGACCTTTGTGATGGTGGTTGATGGCTTGATGGAATGGAGTGACCGGCCGGTTTCATCAGCATTAAACACTTGATGAGGAACGTAACCTTCTTCTTTCACCATCTTGAGGAATGATCCCTTGTAGGTGCTTTCTCTGCCATCATTTTACCTTGTTACTCGTCGGTTGTGTTCTGTTCAGCTGTGTTGATAGCTTTTTGCATCAAGTGTACAGATGGCTTGTGCGGGTTATTTGTGGAGCCTGATTGAAGGGATATTTTAACCTTGCAGTCTACATTCTGCCTTTGAACTATCAATAACGTTGAAATGAGTCCAAATTTCACTGTTTTCTATCCATTTTCGCACCATTTCACTTTTCTTTTTTTCACTTTTGATTTTTTTTGTTTCAAGCCCTTTCGTCTCCTTTTCGTGTATGTGTGTGTTTCTGTTTCTGTAACCCCTCCCCCCGCTCACTGCTGCGTGTGTCCTCTCCCTCCTCTACTACAGATCTTGACCAATCACATGCGGCTTTAACCGAAGACTGGGGGCGGGGAATAGAGGGGGAAATTTTGGCGTTGAAGCAGTACCGTAATGACTAAAAACAAGGCACAATCAGATTTGAACTCATTCACTGCCATTCACGAATTTATTCGGGAATTGAAAATATGACGTAGAACGCCATTCCCCAATTTGTTCATGTATTGTTTTTTTTTCATACTTGGGTGCCGATAAAGTGCTGGCCATGGCCTCTGGCTTGTTCACTCCAACCTGTCAGAAGATTTCCGTTTATTTCCCGACTATTAGGCGGGCAAGATGATGGCTAAGCCAGGAGGCAATATCCTCGTTTCTGGCCGATGTGCTGTAATCCATCTTTAAGCTCCTCCCACTAATGGGATGGGCGACATTGGGGTCAGGGAGGACTGCTCTGTCGCCGACACGCTTGTTCAACAGTTATGGCCAGGGCAATTTGTTGAACTCTATCACGCTCATCGCTCTCCATTTTGGTCCGGGTTTTTCAAACATGGATAACCGTTACTTCCGACAATAACGATTGTATTATATTTATGCGCTACGTGTACATCCGCGAACGGTTTTTCATGAAGCTATTTTCTGGAGATGAAAGGCCATGTGTCGTAATCTTGAAGGAACAGTTCCCGTATTTTCCGAAAAAGCATTCCATTTGCGCTGCTTTATAATCCGATGCTCCTTTAATATGGATCTCTTTTCCGATTTCTTACATGTCATAATTTTAAGTGGATTGTAAAACGTTTTGTTGCAGCGACAGCAATTGGGAATCATAAATAATAAATAAATTAATTAATTAAATAAATAAATACACACATTAATAAATAAATACACATACATTAATAAATACACACGTAAATAAATAAATACACACGTAAATAAATAAATACACACAAATAAATAAATAAATAAATAAATATATAGATAAATAAATAAATAAATACACAAATTAATAAATACATACACACATTAATAAATAAATACACACATACATTAATAAATACACACGTAAATAAATAAATACACATGAATAAATAAATAACTAAATAAATAAACATAAAAATAAACAAACAATAAATATATACATATATATATACATAAATAAATACACAACTTAATAAATAGACAATAAATAAACATAAATACATACATAAAAGCACAAATAAAGACATATATTCATAAATATATACATACATAAATACACAAATAAATATATAAACAAATACATAAATAATACGGAAATAATACATGAATAAATACACAAATAAATACAGATATACATGAATACATACACAAATATATAAATACATAAACACACAAATAAACAAATAGATAAACATATACACAAATACATAAATAATATATAAATAAATACATGAATAAATAAATATATACAAGAATTAATACACAAATAAACACACAAATAAATACATACATAGATACATAAATAAATACACAAATAAACACACAAATAAATACATACATATATACATAAATAAATACACAAATTAATAAATACATATATAACTATCTAAATAAAATAAATAAAATAAATACAATTATTTAAATTAAAAATTAAAAATAAAAAAAATATTGGCCAAGAGTTAACTCTTTTCGGCACAGCGGTCACAACAGTGGGCAGCTTATGGCGTTATCATGTTACAGGGTGCGCCAAAGGGTCAATAGGCTTATCATAAATGCGCTCTCACTCCAAAAATATTGTATATGCCTTCCTTCCACGTGGTCTTCATCAACTGGGGAGGGAGCGTCTAAACCGGGTTTCTGCTCGTTTTTGAATGAATGACGAATATGATTGTCAGTAATTCTCACTAAAGCCCCCAGCTGTTTCGTTTTTAATCAGATCTCTGAGGTATTTTTTTTTGGGGGGGGGGGCGGGGGTCCGTCAGAACAAGGTTGGCTAACGGCCTTGGAGTGACCCTATCCTGTGCGCCTGTTTGCGACAGCAAAAACAAAACAATTCAATCTGTTTTTATAAATCCCTCTCGACATTTTGGAAAATGCCGACCAAAATGGCGATTTATAGCATGCTAAGCTACGAGCGTTTTTGTGTCAAAACCCATTTTAAGACTGACACTTCCTTCCTGACCTTATTTTGTAACTTTGAAGTAAGTGATGTTATGATAACAAATACAGTGATACCTCGATTTACGAACCCCTTGGCTTACGAACTTTTCGGTTTACGAACGTTAAATGTATGAAAATTTTACCTTGGCTTACGAACTATTTTTCGGGATACACACGGAGCTGCCTTAATGAGTGATGTGTCGTTCGCGAACGAGCCCGTTCGAACAAGAAAATGGCAGTCGCCCTGTTTTGGTCCTCTATTCCCCGCCCCCAGTCGTTGGTTAAAGCCACGTGATTGGTCAAGAACACATCAGTGAGGGGAGGTGCTTTAGACATTAAAGAGACAGGCAGACGACAGAGAGAGAGTGACAAAATGGATAGAAAACAGTGAAATTTGGACTCCTTTCAACTTTGAAAGGTTGCAAGGTTAAAATTCCCATCAATCAGGCTTCACAACTTACCCGCACAAGCCATCTGTACACTTGATGCAAAAAGCTATCAACCCAGCTAAATAGAACACAATTGATGAGGAACTAGGTAAAATGATCGCAGAGAAAGAACCTAAAAGGGATAATTCCTCAAGATGGTGAAAGAAGAAAGATGGTGAAAATTAGAAGGTAGAAAATTATGTTTTATGGGGACCTGGGAACGGATTATTCTCATTTTAATGGTTTCCTATGGGAAATTAATTTTTGGGATACACACTTTTTGCCTTACACACTCTGTCTGGGAACCAATTAAGTTGGTAAGCCAAGGTATCACTGTATTCACGTATTTAATCACACACAGTTAGCGTTCGGACTTGTAGCTTGACATCTTCTTCTACATCCTCCAAACGCTGAGTCGCCATATGTCAAGGACAACATATCGAGGGGCGCTACCTCTCATATTTGGGCTTTTCGTTTGACGGACTTGTGTGTGTGTGTGTGTGTGTGTGTGTGTGTGTGTGTGTGTGTGTGTGTGTGTGTGTGTGTGTGTGTGTGTGTGTGTGTGTGTGTGTGTGTGTGTGTGTGTGTGTGTGTGTGTGTGTGTGTGTGTGTGTGTGTGTGTGTGTGTGTGTGTGTGTGTGTGTGTGTGTGTGTGTGTGTGTGTGTGTGTGTGTGTGTGTGTGTGTGTGTGTGTGTGTGTGTGTGTGTGTGTGTGTGTGTGTGTGTGTGTGTGTGTGTGTGTGTGTGTGTGTGTGTGTGTGTGTGTGTGTGTGTGTGTGTGTGTGTGTGTGTGTGTGTGTGTGTGTGTGTGTGTGTGTGTGTGTGTGTGTGTGTGTGTGTGTGTGTGTGTGTGTGTGTGTGTGTGTGTGTGTGTGTGTGTGTGTGTGTGTGTGTGTGTGTGTGTGTGTGTGTGTGTGTGTGTGTGTGTGTGTGTGTGTGTGTGTGTGTGTGTGTGTGTGTGTGTGTGTGTGTGTGTGTGTGTGTGTGTGTGTGTGTGTGTGTGTGTGTGTGTGTGTGTGTGTGTGTGTGTGTGTGTGTGTGTGTGTGTGTGTGTGTGTGTGTGTGTGTGTGTGTGTGTGTGTGTGTGTGTGTGTGTGTGTGTGTGTGTGTGTGTGTGTGTGTGTGTGTGTGTGTGTGTGTGTGTGTGTGTGTGTGTGTGTGTGTGTGTGTGTGTGTGTGTGTGTGTGTGTGTGTGTGTGTGTGTGTGTGTGTGTGTGTGTGTGTGTGTGTGTGTGTGTGTGTGTGTGTGTGTGTGTGTGTGTGTGTGTGTGTGTGTGTGTGTGTGTGTGTGTGTGTGTGTGTGTGTGTGTGTGTGTGTGTGTGTGTGTGTGTGTGTGTGTGTGTGTGTGTGTGTGTGTGTGTGTGTGTGTGTGTGTGTGTGTGTGTGTGTGTGTGTGTGTGTGTGTGTGTGTGTGTGTGTGTGTGTGTGTGTGTGTGTGTGTGTGTGTGTGTGTGTGTGTGTGTGTGTGTGTGTGTGTGTGTGTGTGTGTGTGTGTGTGTGTGTGTGTGTGTGTGTGTGTGTGTGTGTGTGTGTGTGTGTGAGAGAGAGAGAGAGAGAGAGAGAGAAAGGGGTCAAGTAATCCTCAGCCCAGAAAATCAAAAGCCCCATCTGCCCAATGTGTCAGCGACTTTTCGGTCCGGAGTCATTCCCTCTCGTAACCTCACTTGACACGTTGCACGTTGACAAAGTCAGTCAGCTTTATTATCAAATATGCGAATATGCATGACATACAACACAGATGAAATTAATGTCCACTATTGGCTATATATTAGCTTTCTATTAGCTATCTGTTTCCTATCTATTAGCTAACTGGCCTGCTAGCTAGCTAGCTAGCTATCTATTAGTTATCAGAATAAGAAAACTTGTATTCGTCCCACAATGGGGAAATTTGCAGTCCACAGCAGCAATTGAAAGGGGATGGGGGCGGATATAGCTAGTTTTCTAGCTGGCTATCTATTGGTTATCTATAAGCTAGCTAGTTTTCTTTCTATTTACTTCCGGATTAAGTGAACACTGGCGCATGTGGCTGCCGCTGCTCACCCGCAGAAAAACTTATCCTGTGACTGTGAAGTGACCTTGAGAGTTTTGAAAGGCGCTTGGAAATCAAATGTATTATTATTATTATTATTATTATTATTATTTACATCGTTGACCAAATTTTTCTTGGACTACTTTACATTGTTGAATGTTTTGTATTTAAATTCGTGAATATTCATAAAATAGGATGAGTTAAAAAGTCACCTCCTGTCACCGAATTTTGTCGTTGCTTTAATTGGCCAGAGAGTCGGGAGCAGGGGGGGGGTGATCGCTGATTAAAATGGCGCCAACCTTGCTCCATTTGTGTTTACTCGCTGCGTTTAAATATGAATGATGACAAACAACATACATTTACATAACCCCCTTTTTCAGCATATGCCGTGTAATCCAGCTTCAAGTACACAGAAACACAAAGCACCCAACGCTCTGTATGTGTGCGTGTGTGTGTGTGTGTGTTTGTTTGTATGACTAGTCTTGTGAGGACCACTAACATTTTATACCACACGTAGTGAGGACATTTTTGACAAGAAAGGACCGTTTGGCCGGTCCTCACAAGTGTTTCATTCTAAAGGCTTCTAGAAGGTCTATATATGCATCTGTTTAAGTTTCTGAGAGGTCCTCACAAATTCACCCAAAATTATTTTTTCTGTGTGTATTTTCATTTCACTTGGATACACACACTTTTTACTCACTGTGTGTGTGTGTGTGTGTGTGTGTGTGTGTGTGTGTGTGTGTGTGTGTGTGTGTGTGTGTGTGTGTGTGTGTGTGTGTGTGTGGTTAATGAGAGGAACAAGTTCATGCCACAAAAAGTAAAACGCTTTTTTAACCGAATTCACCACAGGGGTGAGGACTTTGAACGTACCCATTTAGAAACCTCACTCCTGCTGTTATTTCAGTTTCAAGTCCACTTTTTATTGCTTTGTTTTTAAAAAAGTTCAAGTGGGAAATGGGGTGCCATTAAGTGATTAAATGTAACACTAGTTCTTCCCTAAACTTATCAGCAACGGTGGTCCTCACTCCTTTATTTGGAGTTATCCGGACCTCACAAAGCCATTGAAACAGGAATGTGTGTGTGTGCATTTGTGTGTGTGTGTGTATGTGTGTTTTAAAAGCGAGTCCAACGATGACGCGTGCTGCCGTGTCATGTCAAAGCAGTCCCAAAATGCGTCCAAAGGATTATTTCCGGGATTGTTTAATACACACCACTGCTCTTAATCCCGCCGGGGTTTTGGAATAGAAACCTGGCAACGCTCTAAGGCCAACCGTCACCCCTCCAAAATATATTTTGCACCCACCGGTGTCATCAATCTCGATACAGTAATTGATGTTTGGTTATATTTTCCAATTTTCTGGGAATTTCCTCTGTAGGGAACATAGAAGGAATGCTTATAATAATAATAATAATAATAATAATAATAATAATAATAATTAATAATCCATTTCATTTTTAAGCGTCTTTCAAAACTCTCAAAGTCACTTTAGTCAAAGAATAAGTTTTTCTGTGGGTGAGCAGCGGCAGCCACACGCGCCAGCGTTCACTCAACCTGGAAGTAACTAAAATAGAATAGTAAGACAAATAGATAGAAAGCTAGCAAGCAAGCCAATAGATAGCTAATAGCTAACCAGCTAGATAGCTATCGTACGGTATTACAGAAAAGACAGAGAATTGACTTAGCACATTATAGGCAAGAATATGTTACAAACAAATGAACTAATTAAGTAGTTCATTAATTATGTATGCTTATGTGGAAGTGCCGCCGCGGCTTGGAATTGAAGCGGATTTACATGGGGCAGGAGATGTGAGACAGTCTTTTTTTCGCCAATCGATGCTTACAGCTTCATGTTTGCTTTCAACATATAACTTTTAGCAGTCGTGCACATTCCACCATAACGTTCCTGATCCACCGGTTGAAAGGACACTTTTGTCTAGAACTGCTTCATACAACAAAGAGAGTGCAGAAAGCGCTTAAGTTTCAATGACTGTGTGTGTCTTTTGTGTTGTGTCACATTATTTGTTTATTTTTGTTGTTGTTTTGACTTCAAGATGGCGCCGCGAAAGTGGCTGCCTTTACAGCAGCTCCTATATTTTGTTTTTCTACTTCTTCCTTTTCTTTACTCTTCCTTCTATTACTTTGATGCTGTGAAATGTAAATTTCTCCACTGCGAGACTAATAAAGGCTAATCCAATCCAATCCCATTAGTTAATTAATCAACTAATTGTGTATTAATTTGTTTCTGTTTAATGAACCATCTACATGAGACTACTCACACATGACATGTTTAGTCTGTAAATTGAGATTTTATGTTTACATTATATGACTCTACTGTAACACAAAACTTTTTTTTTTCCCCCCCATTGTGGGTCTCTTAAAGGCTTTGTTATCTAATCTTATACACCAGATAGACATTTTTTTTTCTCTAGGCGCAGTATTTATTTGCATCATGTTTGCTCACTTGTTCTAATCTTGATCTGTGTTCTCTATCCACAGCTTCCTTATGGTTCTGGTGTGTCTCATCTTCAGTGTCCTATCCACAATCGAGCAATATGCTGACTTTGCTTCCGGATCTTTGTTCTGGATGGTGAGTAGTGAAACTGGATCTTATTAGTATTAGTATTAGCCACAAGGGGGCACAAGCCAGTGTCTTATTGTGCCGGTCCCAAGCCCGGATAAATACAGAGGGTTGTGTCAGGAAGGGCATCCGACGTAAAAAAATTTTGCCAAAACAAATATGCGAATCAAACCTATGATTAGTATTAATATGAGTATGAGTGAGTATGAGTAGTAGTAGTAGTAGTAGTAGTAGTAGTAGTCGTAGTATTATTATTATTATTATTAGTAGTAGTAGTAGTAGTAGTATCAGTATTATTAATATTATTAATATTAGTATAATTAGTATTAGTATTTGTAGTATTATTAGTACTAGTATTAGTAGTATTATTAGTATTATTAATATTCGTATTATTAGTATTATTATTATTAGTATTAGTATTATTATTATTATTAGTATTATTATAGTATTATTATTATTATTATTAACAACAACAGTAATAATAATAGTCATAATAGTAATAATAGTCATAATAGTCATAATAGTAATAATATAGTATTAATAATAATAATAATAATAATTATAATAATTATAATAATAATACATTTCATTTATAAGTGCCTTTCAAAACGCTCAAGGACTGTCATAGGATGAGTTTTTCTGTGCTTCTCGAAACAAACATACATACAAATAAACAAACAAACGCCATTTTTATTGTCGAAATTGTGCTTATATGTGAGGGAAAGCGCTTGAGAAACTAAACAACTCGTCTCCACGAACATATCTTCGAGGCAAACGTCATAAGCGAAACAGGAAGTGATTGTAAATATCACGTGTAGTACTCGTCCACAGCCACCAGATGGCAGCAGAGGATCTAGAGTGGTGGTGGTGGGCGCTGCGTGCCTCCCAGTGTGACATCTGAAGAAAAAACAATGGCCTCTCATGCCCGTGTGACGAAATGGCTTAACTCGGTCTTCTGATTGTCCCTTTGACATATTCGAATATGTGGGGGGGGGGGGATGATTTGTAAAAAATATATTTTTAAGGACATTCGGGGTGGAGGGGAGCATTAAGGGTGTTTAATGATGCAATAAATCTGCATCTTGCACCAGGTGGAGGGCGTGGATGGTTGCTGCTTCAAAGACCTTGCATCATACCCCCTGTTTAAAAAAAAAACCAGCACACTGAGAATATAAAGTGTAAATACACACAAAGCTACTGCGCACACAGATACCCCCCCGCCCCCTTCCCACCCGAGTTGGCGGGGCCAGCCAAAGGACAGGAGTGAACGCGCTGTTCTGTCAACTTTTGGCCAGTGCCCTTTAAGGACCTTCTATCTTGGTTACTCATTTATTTATACCTGAGAAGAGCCAAAAAAAAAAAAACCAGAATATTACACACACACACAGACACACACACCAATTCATTTCTTCTTTTCACAAAATGTGAGATAGATAGCTAGATAAATAGATAGCAACTAGATAGCTAGATAGATAAATAGATAGCAACAAGAGAGCTAGCTAGATAAATAGCTAGATAAATATCAAATACAGAGCTTATGTTTATATAATTATATTATTGTTAATTATTATTATTTTGATACTTTGTTTTGATTTGATATTTACATGAAAACACTTAAATGAGTTCATGTGGGGTGTAAAAAAAAGCCCATGCCCCCCCCCCCCCCCCCCCCCCCCCGGCATGCGTGTAGTGTAATCAATTGTTTAAAAAGCTCGTCCATTAGGTGTTTACATTAAAAAAATCGGCTGCATTATTTATTTGTTTTTATTAAATATATGCTTGAGCACATTAATTCCAAAACGAGTCTTTTTTTGGCATTTTGTGCACTCGTTTTTCCATGTTATCAAAACATGCCCTTACTACACCCCTCCTCCTCACCCGCTATCTAAAATGTTGATAAGATAAATGATTTATTGACGGTGTGTGTTAAAAAATGGTGTTTGCGGTGGGGGGGGGGGGTGAGCGGCCAAGTGTTACGGCGGCGATGATTGGCGGCGATGATTGGCGGCGGTGGCTAAACTTAGCAAGGTCAGGGTCTGCTGTCATGCATGAATCACAGGCTGCTTGTTTTGGATGGCACAAAATGGTGGTGGTGGTGTTGAGGTACATTTGGTCCTTGAGGATGTTTGGCCTTGGGCGCAGCTGCCAAAGTAAAACTCAGCCAGCCGTGGGCAGGAGCATGGGTTCCGGGTTGAGTGAATGCTGGCGCATGTGCCTGCCGCTGCTCACCCACAGAAAAAGTATCCTGTGACTGGAAAGTGTCCTTGAGAGTTTTGAAAGGCGCTTAGAAATTAAATGTATTATTATTATTATTATAAGCTCCTTTCAAATCTCTCAAGGTCACTTTAAAGTCACAGGATAAGTTTTCTGTGGGTGAGCAGCGGCAGCCACACGCGCCAGCGTTTACTCAACCCGGACAGAAAGCTTGCTAACCAGCTAGTAGATAGCTAATCGACAGCCAACAGATAGCTAGCCACCTAGATAGTTATATAGTAATAATAATAATAATACATTACATTTTAAGCGCCTTTCAAAGCTCTCAAGGACACTTTACAGTCACAGACACACATAGGTACTATAATAAACATAAATAAAATATAATCACAAATACAATGCAATAAATAAAATACAATTATAAATAGAAACCAGAGAGATTTAATAGCTAGCTATATCTAGCTAGATAGTTAGTTAGTTAGCTAATACACTGAATGTCCCTATTAACTACATAGATAGAAAGCTATCTAGCCAGCTAGTAGATAGCTAATTGATAGTAAACAGGTAGCTAGCCATATATGTAGCCACTTAGCCACTTTGTGTTCTTTGCTTTCAAAATTTAGCTTGAAGCAAACGTGCACATTTCCACCATGACGTCCCTTATCCATTGGTGAAAAGGACACTTATAAAGCTAGATAATAACTTGCTAGCTAGATAGCCATATCGCTAATAGCTAGCTAACTGTATAGCAAATAGATACCTAATAGATAGCCAGCTCGATAGGCTTTTACACTTCACACCAACTAAATTTCTTCTTGAATAGATATAAAGCTAGCTAGCTAGCTAATAACTTGCTAGCTAGATATCCATACCGCTCATAGCTATCTCACTACGTATATAGCTAATAGATACCTCATAGATAGTCAGCTCGATAGTCTTTTACACATCATACCAACTAAATTTCTTCTCGAATAGATATAAAGCTAGCTAGCTAATAACTTGCTAGCAATATAACCATATCGATAATAGCTAGCTAACTATATAGCTAATAGATAGCCAGCTCGATAGGCTTTTACACTTCACACCAACTA
Organism: Hippocampus bargibanti; assembly: GCF_051943395.1. Classification (NCBI taxonomy): domain Eukaryota; kingdom Metazoa; phylum Chordata; class Actinopteri; order Syngnathiformes; family Syngnathidae; genus Hippocampus; species Hippocampus bargibanti. The sequence goes on along the minus strand of NC_142738.1, from coordinate 2,186,492 downwards.
AATTTCTTCTTGAATAGATATAAAGCTACCTAGCTAGCTAATACCTTGCTCGCAAGATAACCACATCGCTAATAGCTAGCAAACTATATAGCTAATACCTAATAGATAGCCAGCTCAATAGTCTTTTACACATCACACCACCTAAATTTCTTCTCGAATAGATATAACTTTGCTGCTGTGAAATGTAAATTTCTCCACTGCGAGACGAATAAAGGCAAATCCAATCCAAACGAGCTAGCAAGCTAATAACTTGCTAGCTAGATGGCTATATTGCTAAATTTGTATTTTATTCTAGTTTATTCCACCCCCCATCCCTGCCCTCTCTTCCCAAATGTGATCTTGATCTGGCCATGGTGGATTAGTGGTGTTTTCGGTAAACATTGTATAGCTTCCGCGTATCCAATACGCATATGGGAGCGACATCTGGGTGACCCATTTTATCGAATTATGACTTAATCCCCTCTCACATTTTTTTTTATCGAATTTGAGGCGTATTTTTTTGCCCTTGACTTGTAAATATTATCCAGATGGTGATATCCAATGTACTCAGAGTAGATTTTATTGGGGGTGGGGGAGTAAATATTAAATATTTCTTCATATTTCTTCATAAAACATTTGTTATTTTAAATAGATTCAGATAAAATATAAATATTAAATGATGGTTAATTGCATCTTTGTCACTAAGACGTTTTTTTTTTAAATGAAAAAAAAAATGCAGAGTAATACAAAACAAAAAAAGATTCAAAACAGCAAAAAAACTATTCCTAAAAATAATACAAGTGCATATTAGCAAACTAGCTATCTACCTAGCTATCGTTTAGTTATATAGCTATCTAAGTGGCTAGCTATCTAGCTAGCTATCTGTTGGCTATCTATTAGCGCTCGACTAGCTGGCTGGCTACTTTTCTATCTGTGTATTTAATAGTGACATTCAGTGTATTAGCTAACTAACTAGCCAGTTAGCTATTAGTATTATTATTATTATCATTTGCTACCTATTTATTAGTAGCAAGCACTTTATTATTATGCTGTGGACATTATCTGCTGTTTTAAAAAAAAGTTCCATTGCAGCAATCCAAATATTGCTGGCTATGATTGACAGGTCATTGTTTTGGGGCTCCACTGTGCCGTGTTATTGCAGCAGGGCTCCGAGGATCGCGTTTCACGTGAGGGGTGGCCCTTTTCACGAGTACCCGGTGGCCACCCACATAGCCCGCCGCCCCCGCCCCCACCCCCACCCGAACTCATAGCAGGGTGGCTAAATATTATATGCATACTTTGGCGGCCATCGACACGATCCCTATCGGGCAGATTTAATTAATTCACACATCGGGTCTTTGCAAAATAGAGTGACACCTCGGTTTACGAACTTTTCAGTTTACGAACGTTACATTTATGAAAATTTTACCTTGGCATACAACTTATTTTTCGGGATACACACGGAGCTGCCACAATGAGTGATGTGTCATTCGCGAACAAGCCCGTTATAACAAGAAAATGGTGGCCACTGTGTTTTTTTCCCCGCCCCCAGTCTTCGGTTAAAGCCACGTGATTGGTCAAGAACGCAGGAGTGAGTGGGCGGGGTTAGAATATTAAAGAGACAGGCAGACGACAGAGAGACAATGAGAAAACACACACACACGAAAGGGAGACGACAGAGCTTGAAACAAAAAAAACAAAAGTGAAAAAAACCAAAAGTGAAATTTTGAGAGGAAGGATAGAAAACAGTTCAAATTTGGACTCGTTTCAACTTTATTGATAGTTCAAAAGCAGAGTGTAGACTGGAAGGTTAAAATATCCCATCAATCAGGCTCCACAAATAACCTGCACAAGCCATCTGTACACTTGATGCAAAAAGCTATCAACGCAGCTAAACAGAACACAATTGATGAGGAACTAGGTAAAATTATCGCAGAGAAAGCACCTACGAGGGATCATTCCTCAAGATGGTGAAAGAACAAGGCTACATTCTTAATCAAGTGTTTAATGCTGATGAAAGCGGCCACTCTATTCCGTCAAGCCATCAACGACCATCACAAAGGTAAATAAAATAACTTTATTATAAAGTACAGTCTATTTCTTTGATTATAATACCATAGCACCTTTATTATACATAAAATAAGGTATGTTTTGTGTAGTTTTAAGAAAATTTGAAAGTAGAAAATGATGTTTTATGGGGACCTCAGAACGGATTGTTCTCATTTTAATGGTTTTCTATGGGAAATTAATTTTTGGGATACACACTTTTCACCTTACACACTCTGCCTGGGAACCAATTAAGTTCGTAAGCCAAGGTATCACTGTATACCGCAGGGGATGATCTTGGGTGGCAGGTGTGCTGGGCTAAAAAGTAGCAATGCAGGGGAGCCATTGTATCCATGTGCCGTTATCTTGATGGAATCGCGTGGTCTTTTGTCCCGCAGGAAATCGTGCTGGTGTTGTTCTTCGGCAGCGAGTACATCGTGCGTCTGTGGTCCGCCGGCTGCCGCAGCAAATACGCCGGCATCAAGGGACGCCTGCGCTTCATCCGGAAGCCCATATCCATTATAGGTGTGCCATCCACTCATCCCATTTATTTATTTATGTATCCATCCATTCGTTCATTCACTGATTTGTTCATCCATCAACGCATTCATTTATTTATGATTCATTCATTCATTTGTTCATCCATCCACTCATCCATTTATTTAGTTAGTTAGTTAGTTATACATTTGTTTGTTTGTTTGTTTGTTTATTTATTCATTGATTCGTTCATCCATCCACTCATTCCTTATTTATTTATTTGGTTATTTATCTATTTATTTGTGTGTTTGCTTATTTCTTTCTTTTTTTATTTATTCATGTTGTTATTTTTTACTATCTTTTAGTGTATTTATTTATTCATTAATTCATTAATCCATTCGCTCATTTATTTATTTATTCATTTATTTATTTGTTTATTTATTTAGTATTTTTTTTCTATCTATTTGTGTATTTATTTATACATACATTTATTTATTTATTCATTTATTCATTTATTCATTTATTCATTCATTCATTCATTCATTCATTGAGTGGTTCATCCATCCACTCATCCATTTTTTTATTTTTTTATTCAGGCATTTGTCTATTTATTTGTGTCTTTGATTATTTATTTAGTTATTTATTCTATCTGTGAGTGTATTTATTTATTCATGTATTCATTAATTCATTTATCCATCCGCTCATTTATTAATGTGTGTATTAGTTTTTTATTTAGTATTTTTTCTATTTGTGTATTTATTTATTTATTTATTCATTCATTCATTCATTCATTCATTCATTCATTCATTCATTGAGTCGTTCATCCATCCACCCATCCATTTATTTATTTATTTATTCGGGCATTTGTCTATTCATTTGTGTCTTTGCTTATTTATTTATTTATTTATTTATTTATTTATTTATTCTATCTGTGAGTGTATTTATTTATTCATGTATTCATTAATTCATTTATCCATCCGCTCATTTATGTATTTATTATTTTTTTATTTAGTATTTTTTCTATCTATTTGTGTATTTATTTATTTACACATACATTTCTGTATTTATTTATTTATGCATACATTTATGTATTTATTTTTTATTGATTGATGTATTTATTTTTTTCCGTTATTTATTTATTCACACATGTATTTATATTTGTATTTAACCATCCATGTATTTATTCAGCTACTTATTTTTATATGTATTTGTTTATTTATTGATATATTTGCTGTTGTTTTTTTTTTTCACAAGTATTTTCTTATATATATACAATGAACAGATGCTGATAGACATGATTTTATGTCATCACAATGATGTCATCGTTGGTTCTCTTGTCACAGACTTGATTGTGGTCATCGCCTCCATCATTGTACTCGCTGTGGGCTCCAACGGCCAAGTTTTTGCCACTTCTGCCATCAGGTAGAGCTTATTTTTCTCCCTCGGCCACTTACTGAGCAATAAGGCTGATGTGTGTGCGTGCGTGTGTGTTTCAGAGGCATCCGTTTCCTGCAAATCCTGCGCATGCTCCACGTGGACCGACAGGGCGGAACATGGAGGTTGCTGGGATCTGTAGTTTTCATCCATCGGCAGGTGCGTCATTAATCAGGACACAGATGCAAAGTTTGTCCGTCAGACATTTATTTGTAAGAAGTGCAAAAAAAGGGGCTATATTTTGAAATGCTGTTAAAGGACAAGCGACGTCTCCGGACAAGTTATGTCCATAATTTGTAAAATGGCTTCAAATGACTTCTACTGAGCGTATTTTACAAAGATTCCACCGCATATAGCTATATTTTAGCTTTTAAGACTCGCGCTGAATATTCAGGAAGTCTTGTTTTGGAGTTGGTGACGAGTCCGTACGTGACGTCACTGAAGGAACGCCCCTGACCGAAAAGAGGACACATTGTAGCAGTCCTTCCATTACGTCAATGCATTTTGCTGTGCTTGTTTGGTCTGAAAACTTCGTGTTGCACCAAAAGGAGCCGGAAGAGGGCGACCAAGCTCCATGTAAGGAATTTATCAGCCATTTTTATTGGTGTTTTGCATTTGAATAAAAATATCATACTGCATGTTTTGGGTATTTTAGATGCTATAAAACGTTTTTCTGATGTCAATTAAAAAACAAAAAAGTGACGTCGGTTGTCCTTTAACTTTTATGTGTAGTGCACGTTTTTATTTATTTGTTTATTCGTTCATTCAGACGTTCCTTCCTTCCTTCTTTCCTTCCTTCCTTCACTCATTTATTTATCTATGTATTTATGTACGTATTTATTTGTGTATTTGTGTAATGTGTGTATTTATTTGTTTATTTATGTGTTTCTTTATTTGTTCATTTGTTTATTTATTCATTGTGTTATGTGTTAATTACTTAGTAACTTTATTTATTTATTTGTTTATTTATTAGTTGATGTATTCATTCGTGTTTTATTTATGTATTTATTTATTTATTTTGGCCAATGGTTATTTTAATAAGCCATTCTTTTACATAAAAAATGTATTCAACAGGTTTTTTGGTGTCATTTTCATTCATCAATCATCGAAATAATTGCGATTTATTTTATATTTGACTAGTTGTTGATTCTTTTATCACTTTTTCCATTTTTTTCCAAACAGTTACTTGAGTGCATTTGTTTTGTGTGGCTGGGATTACACAACGTAATGCATTTCAATTACATTTTACTGCAACCAAATTCTATTGTGAAAAATATTTTTTTTGCTAGGAGCTGATCACCACGCTATACATCGGCTTCCTGGGCCTAATCTTCTCCTCCTACTTTGTCTACTTGGCTGAGAAAGATGCTGTGGACGAAGAAGGCAAGACGGGCTTCTCCAGCTATGCCGATGCTCTGTGGTGGGGCGTGGTAAGCGGCTTTGTCACTACAAAGTGGAGCCATTTTATGTACTCTTATGGTGAGGGACAGGCTAACAGTCCTCAGCCACCGTTCTCCAAAGGTATTAGGCATCACGACTAACTAACTCGCTAGCTAGCTAGCTAGGAACTAAAATGTAGATAGCTGGCAACTAGAATGTGGTAAGCTAGCTGGCTTCCAACTAGAATCTAGCTAGCTAGCTACCAAGCTATAAACTAGAACGTAGCTAGCTAGTAATTACATTATAGTTGCTAGCTAGCCATATTCTACTTAATAGCTTGTTAGCTAATTAGCTCGCTAGATTCCAGTTGCTAGCTAGCTAGCTAACAACATTCTAGTTGCCTGCTATCTACCTTTTAGTTGCTAGCTAGCTGGTAATTACATTCTAGTTGCTAGATAAAATGTAGATAGCTGGTAACTAGAATGTAGTTAGCTAGCTGGCTTCCAACTTGAAGCTAGCTAGCTAGCTACCAAGCTATAAACTAGAACGTAGCTAGCTAGTAATTACATTCTAGTTGCTAGCCAGCTAGATTCCAGTATCTAGCCAGCTAGCTAACTACATTTTAGTTGCCATGTAGTTGCTAGCTAGCTAATTACATTCTAGTTGTTAGCTAGCCATATTCTACTTAATAGCTTGTTAGCTAATTAGCTCGCTAGATTCCAGTGGCTAGCTAGCTAACAACATTCTAGTTGCCTGCTATCTACCTTTCAGTTGCTAGCTAGCTAGTAATTACATTCTAGTTGCTAGCTAATATGTAGTTAGCTGGTAACTAGAATGTAGTTAGCTAGCCGGCTTCCAACTAGAAACTAGCTAGCTAGCTACCAAGCTATAAACTAGAACGTAGCTAGCTAGTAATTATGTCCTAGTTTCTAGCTAGTAATTATATTGTAGTTGCTAGCTAGCTAGTTATTTGCGCCACTTTTGTTTTGCTGAGACTGTAAACTCAAGAGTGATGATCTTCTGTTCAGTCAGAATGAGTTGAGAGAGAGTGTGTGTATGTCGAAAAGAATGTCCGTGCCCCTGATCTTTGGCACAGCCCCCCCGGCCCCTTCAAGCGTCCCCGTGCAGGTGCGGGACACAGCTGGAGAGCAAACCCGTGCCAGAATTGGATCACATTCCCTCACTTTGTATCACTTACAGCCCCCCGTTTCTTCTCATCCCGCCAGGCTGCCTGCTTCATTATCAGAGGGCAGTTCAAATTTCCATTTGCTCGGGTTTTGACTGATTCCACCGCCCTATCGGAGACAACTCGAGTTAAACGTTCTTCCGGTCAACTCAAAATAAAATTCAGCTGTTCGATTAAAAAAAAAATATATCTTCTTGTTTTTTTTTTTCTTTTGTGCACATATTCAAGCCAACAGTCATGATGACAAAAACATACCAGTACAATATCAACTATAAATAAATAATTACATACATAAATAAATAAATACACGAATACATAAATACATAAATAGATGAATACATAAATACATAACACACACTAAAACACATAAACACATAAATACATAAATACAAAAATAAATACATACATAAATACATGAATAAATATGACCTGCAATAAATACATAAATACATAAATACATAAATAAATAAATACATGAATGCATAAATACATAAATAAATAGATAAATAGATGCCTACATAAATACATAAATAAAAAAATAAATACATACATAAATACATAAATAAATATGACACGCAATAAATAAATAAATACATAAATAAATGCATAAATAGATAAATAGATGGATACATAAATACATAACACACACTAACACAAAAACACATAAACACATAAATACAAAAATACATAAATAAAAAAATAAATACATACGTAAATACATAAATAAATATGACACGCAAGAAATAAATACATAAATAAATAAATACATAAATAGATAAATAGATGGATACATAAATACATAACACACACAAAAACACACACATAAACACAAACACATAAATACAAAAATACGTAAATAAAAAAATAAATACATACATAAATACATACATAAATAAATATGACATGCAATAAATAAATAGATACATAGATAAATAGATGAATACATACATACATAACACACACAAAAACACATAAACACAAATACATAAATACATACATAAATAGATAAATATGTGTATAGATGAATACATAAATGCATAAATACATAAATATATAAATACATAAATACATAACACACACAAATACACAAAAACAAACACATAAATACAAAAATAAATACATACATAAATACATAAATAGATACATAGATGAATGCATAAATACATAAATGTATGAATACATAAATACATAACACACAAACACACAAAAACACAAACACATAAATATATAAATACATAAATACATACAGAAATACATAGATAAATAGATGAATACATAAATACATAACACACACAAAAACACAAACACCTAAACACATAAATATATAAATACATAAATACATACATAAATACATAGATAAATAGATGTATACATAAATACATAACACACACAAACACACAAAAACACAAATAAATAAATACATAAATAAATAAATATGACATGCAATAAATAAAAACATAAATAAATGAATAAATAAATAACACGCAAACACACAAAAACGCATAAACACATAAATACATAAAAAAAAAAACATAAATACATAAATAGAAAAATAAACACATATATAAATACATACATAAATATATAAATAAATATGACATGCAGTTTCCAAGTAAAAATACATAGTTGTAAGAATAAGCAGCATCTCTCTCATGTCTTGTGTCCAAAGGTGACGGTGACCACCATCGGCTACGGAGACAAGATCCCTCAAACGTGGATCGGCAAGGCCATCGCCTCCTGTTTCAGTGTCTTTGCCATCTCCTTTTTTGCTTTGCCGGCTGTAAGTGTCACAAATTGTTTCCCGCCACCTTGTTTTGTGATGCAAGCGCAACATAATAACACCCCCCCCCCATCCCCCGCCCGCCCCCCCCTGGGCTCAGGGCATCTTGGGATCAGGGTTCGCTCTGAAGGTCCAGCAGAAACAGAGACAAAAGCACTTCAATCGACAAATCCCAGCTGCAGCCTCACTCATCCAGGTAACTGCTAATTACAGTAAAGTCTCGTTATATCGATATTCAAGGGAGTCCGAAAAAATATCGATATAACCGGGACTATCGATATATCCGACCCTGTTTGCATGTAATTTTCTCCGTGCGTGCATAGAAATAGTATCGATATAACCGGGACTATCGATATATCCGATATCGATATAACGAGACTTTACTGTATTTATGTATTTATGTATTTATTTATTTATTTATTTACACACTTTATGTATGTATGTATGTATTTATTTATTTATGCACCGTTTTTTTTCTTTATTTATTTATGCACTTTTTCATTCATTTATGTTTTTTATTTATGCACTTTTTCATTTAAGTATGTATTTGGGCATTTGTTCTTTTTTTCATGTATTTATTTATCGATTGTTCTTATTTATTATTACCCTTATTATCATCATCATCATATGCTTGTTTGTATTTATTTATTTATTTATGTATTTATTTAGTTGTTCATTTATTCACTCATTTATTTGTTCATTTGTGTATGTATTATTTGTTCATATCTGTATTCATTTTTGTTGTGTATTTATTTATGTATGTATGTATGTATTTATTTATTCAATATTTATTTGTTTATTTAATCATTTAGTTGTTTTTTATTTTTTTCTTACATTTATTTATTTATTTATTTATTTATTTATTCTGGTATTTATTTATTTATTCAATATTTATTTATTTAATCATTTAGTTGTTTTTTATTTTTTTTCTTTCATCTATCTATTTATTTATGTATTTATTTATATTTATGCACTTTATCGTTCACATATTTGTGCATTTCTTTATGGATGTATTTATTTGCTCATTTATTTATCTATTGTTATTATTGCATATTTATTATCATCCTTATTAGATTGTATTTATTTATTTATTTATTTATGTATTTATTTATTTATTTATTGAAGTCACCACTTGCTAGCGAAACGTACACAGAGAATAACCTCGTGAAAATATAAAATTGACCTCACAGATGATCTTTGCAACTCCAATATAGTACAGTGGTTCCTCTACTTTTACAACATTAATTGGTTCTGGAAAAAAAAATATAGAAAAGTTTGTAAGTCGAGACGCGGTTTCTATGTAAATGCCCTAATTCGTTCCAAATCGGGCCAAATGTCAGCATGGTGAGCGATTCCTTGACCAGTGAACACATTTTCTTGGTGATTCACATTAGCGAAAAACTCTCAGAAGGCCTTCAAAAAAAACATTGGTGATTTATTTGAATCTAATTAGTTCCATTTATGTCTCGACAGACTCTTTGGCGCTGCTATGCTGCGGAGAAACCCAACGGCTGCGCGGCGACGTGGAAAATGTACGTCCTGACTCCGGAGGCCATCGCCAAAGTGGAGCCAGATAACTCCAGTCCCGCCATCAGGAAGTTGAACATTTCGGTAAAATTTAAAAATTAATTTTTTAACGTTTTCATGCCGAGCCTTCGCTATACGGTGATACCTCGGTTTGCGAACCCCTTGGCTTACAAACTTTTCGGTTTACGAACTTTAAATTTATGAACATTTTACCTTGGCATACAAACTATTTTTCAGCATACACACAGAGCGCCACAATGAGTGATGTGTCGTTCGCGAACGAGCCCGTTCTCCTAACAAGAAAATGGCAGCCGACTGTTTTTGTCCTCTATTCCCCGCCCCCAGTCTTCGCTTAAAGCCACGTGATTGGTCAAGAACGCAGCAGTGAGGGGAGGTGGCTTAAACATTATAGAGACAGGCAGACGACAGGGAGACAATAAGAAAATGGATAGAAAACAGTGACATTTGGACTCGTTTCAACTTTATTGACCAAGGCCTTTGAACTTTATAGTTCAAAGGCAGAGTGTAGACTGCAAGGTTAAAATAGCCCATCAATCAGGCTCCACAAATAACCCGCATAAACCATCTGTACACTTGATGCAAAAAGCTATCACCCCCAGCTAAACAGAACACAATTGATGAGGAACAAGGTAAAATTATGGCAGAGAAAGCACCTCCAAGACATCATTCCTCAAGATGGTGAAAGAAGAAGGCTACGTTCCTCATCAAGTGTTTAATGCTGATGAAAGCGGCCACTCCATTCCATCAAGCCGTCAACGACCAACACAAAGGTCAATAAAACGACTTTGTTATACAGTACGGTTTATTTCTTTAATTATAATACCATAGCACATTTATTATACATAAAATAGTGTAGTGTAGTTTTAAGGCTTAGAAAATTAAAAAGTAGAAAATTATGTTTTATGAGGACCTGGGAATGGATTATTCTCATTATAATTGTTTCGTATGGGAAATTATTTTTTGGGATAAACACTTTTCACCTTACACACTCTGTCTGGGAACCAATTAAGTTCGTACGCCAAGGCATCACTGTATTCCCCATTAGCGCCCATCCTTCCATCTTTCACAACAATCTTCGCTGTGTCGCACCTCGCTCGAGTAGCGTGAAAGGGCGAGTGAAGTTCCCACAAACACACCCAATCCCCCCCCACCGGGATGACTCGATGCCTTTGTCCGGCGCCCACAAAGGCTCAGTCAGTTGAGATGATGTCACCGCCGCCTCTCTCATGGGAGTAAACTTTTGTCAAGCAGAACAACAACAAAACAATCTTTGTGTAGCATTGAACTCCGTACCTAAAGAGGCGGGGGGTGATCATGTGACACCTTTTGTCCCGCCTCCATATTTGCCGTCCTCTCTCGGCTTCGTCATCCCGCTTTGCATAATTGGTTTATCACTCTCTTCTTCTCTGCTTATGTCCGCCATACCAATGAAATTCTCCACTGACTCCTTTTAAAGGACAACCGACAGCATTTTTTTGTTTCCTAACTGACATCCGGAAAACGTTTTATAGCATCTAAAATACCCAAAACACGCAGTATGATATTTTTAGTCAAGTGCAAAACACCAATAAAAGTGACTTAGTGTCCAAAATCTGCAAAAAATTGAGCTGCGAATTGGTCGTTTTCAGAAAGTCCCGCCCCCAGTTCGTGACGTCACGCCAAGACGTCTTGCATTGCTGGAGAATCAAAACAATGACTTCAGATTCGGAGAATATGCTTTCTTGTTACACATCCAGTTATGAATATGATTCAAATTGTTCTGAAGAGGAAAGCATACATGTTTGCAATCGATTAAAGAATTTATTTGTGACATTTTGAGGCAACATTGGAGGGGGAAAAATCTCTCACCCAAAAAAAGAGGCACAAAATGGCGACCTCCTGTGGCCACCTCTGTTTCCACAGGCTGATAAATTCCTTATATGGCGCTTGGACGCCCTCTTCTGGCCTTTTGACGGCTTTTGGGTGCAACACAAGGTCCCCAGACCAAACAAGTACAGCAAAATACATTGACGTGATGGAAGGACTGCTACAATGCGTCTTTTTTTGCGGTCAGGGACGGTCCTTTAGTGACGTCACGTACGGACTCGTCACCAACTCAAAAACAAGACTTCCTGAATATTCAACACGAGTCTTAAAATGTAAAATATAGCTACATGCGGTGGAATCTTTGTCAAATACGCTCAGTAGAAGTCATTTGAAGCCATTTTACAAATTATAGACACAACTTGTCCGGAGACGTCGCTTGTCCTTTAAGTGTATCTTTTCCCAACTGCTTTGTTTACTGTGTGCATCAGAAAAAGGTCCCCAAGATCAGACGAAAGTCGATGCGAGGTCAGGGCTCCATGGGCGTGTCTTCGGAACTAGCCGTGTCCATCCCACAAATCACCTACGATCACATTGACGACTCGCTGGAGAAGAAGGACGTGTCCTTCTTCGCGGAGGAACCGAGTTGCACCGTGGAAGGTAGTCAGCAAGACCAGACGGGGTGGGAATTATAAAATAATGTACAGTAAAGTCTCGTTATATCGATATTGGTTATATCGATAGTACTGCTTATTACGATACTATTTCTATGAACGCAAGGAGAAAATTTACATGCCGCAGGATTGGATATATCGATAGTCCGGTTATATCGATATTTTTTCCCACTCCCGAGAATATCGATATAACGAGACTTCACTGTATATTGTGTTAAAGGACAACCGACACCATTTTTTTTGTTTCCTAACTGACATCAGAAAAATGTTTTATAGCATCTAAAATACCCAAAACCTGATATTTTTAGTCAAATGCAAAACGCCAATATAAATGAGTTAAAGTGTCCCAAAACTACTTTAAAATGACCTCGGAAATGTTTCAGAAGGTCCCGCCCCCTTGTTCGTGACATCACGCCACGACGTCTTGCCTTGCTCTAGAATCAAAACAATGGCTTCAGATTCGGAGAAGATGCTTTCTTGTTACTCATCAAGTTCTGAATATGATTCAAATAGTTCTGAAGAGGAAAGCATACATGTTTGCAATCGATTAAAGAAGTCCTTCCGGATCAATTTGAGCCGTCAGGACTCCAATGTAGCGTCCAAGAAAATGCACAAGATGGCACCCAAGCTCCTTTGGAAATGGGCTGATTTGTCTGCTGGGAATTTGTTCCAACTAGTATCAAATAGTAGTCTTGGTGCAACACACAACGATTCACCATGGCGTCATTTATGTGTTTTCCTTCTAATTTCGCCATCAACACGAAGTTTTCAGACCAAACAAAGTACCCAAAATGCATTGTGTGTCGCTTTCTCGGTCAGGGGCGTTCCTTCAGTGACGTCACGTCAGGAATCGTCACCAACTCAAAAACAAGACTTCCTGAATATTCAACACGAGTCTTAAAAGGTAAAATATAGCTATATGCGGTGGAATCTTATTAAAATGCGCTCAGTAGAAGTCATTTGAAGTGATTTTACAAATTATGGACGCAACTTGTCCGGTGGTGTCGGTTGTCCTTTAAGTCATAACCACATAAATGGCGCTATGTTATTATCTCACGTGACGTAAAATTTTGAAGGGTTGTGAATATGAAGCAAATTCTCTTTTGTCTCTCCACAGGAATCACTCGGAGGTTGAGACAAACAGGTGAGCTTGCTTAGCTTGACATGCACGTCGATGCTAACACGTTCGTTGGACGTTAAAAGCCAAATGTAGCAAAATAGTACAGAAAAAATGATGTTTTTTTTAAAAAAAGGTGTTTAATGAATGAGTTGATTAATGAATTAATCAACTCATTCATTAATGCATGCATGGATTTGTGTATTTACCGTATGTTCCGGCGTATAAGGCGCACCCTCGATAATGGTTCATTATGTTTCAGTCAGCCTAACGTTCATATTCCAAACAATATACATTTATGAACAGAACACTTTATTTAAGTCATAAATGAACCAGTTTTGGAAACATTCATCTTGATTCTATTTATTTATTTCATGTATTTATTTATGTATTTATTTATGTATGTATGTATTTATTTATTTATTTAGTCAAAGATGAACCAAACATTGAAACATTGATATTTATTGCATTTTCTAAAATGTATTTATTTATTTATTTATTTATTTATTTATTTATTTATTTGTATATCCATCAAATTAATTAATTAATGAGTGAGTCAAAAATAAACCCATTTTAGGAACATTCATCTTTATTCTATTTTATTATTGATGTCTTTATTTAATTATTTTTTTATGGAGTCAAAAATGAACTCTTTATGAAAACATTCATCTTTATTTTATTTTGTATTTTTTTTATGTAAAAAATAAACCAACTTTGGAAACTTTCTTTCTTTCTTTCTTTCTTCCTTTCTTTCTTTCTTACTTTCTTTCTTTCTTTCTTTCTTTCTTTCTTTCTTTCTTTAGTCAAAAATTACCCCCTTTTAGAAACATTCATCTTAATTAATTACATTATGCATTCATTTATTTATTTGTTTGTTTTTTGAGTCAAAAATGAACCCATTTTATAAACATTCATCTTTATTTTATTTATTTATGTATTTATTTATTTTCAGTCAAAAATGAACCAGTTTTGGAAACATTCATCTTTATTCTATTTATTTATTTCATGTATTTATTTATGTATTTATGTATGTATTTATTTATTTATTTATTTCATGTATTTATTTATGTATTCATTTATGTATTTATGTATGTATGTATGTATGTATTTATTTATTTATTTAGTCAAAGATGAACCAATTTAGGAAGCATTGATATTTATTGCATTTTCTAAAATTTATTTATTTATTTATTTATTTATCTGTATATCTATTTAATTAATTAATTAATTAATTAATGAGTGAGTGAGTCAAAAATAAACACATTTTAGGAACATTCATCTTTATTCTATTTTATTATTGATTTGTTTATTGAATTATTTATTTATGGAGTCAAAAATGAACTCTTTTTGAAAACATTCGTCTTTATTTTATTTTGTATTTTTTAATGTCAAAAATAAACCAACTTTGGAAACTTTCTTTCTTTTTCTTTCTTTCTTTCCTTCTTTCTTTCTTTCTTTCTTTCTTTCTTTCTTTCTTTCTTTCTTTCTTTCTTTCTTTCTTTCTTTCTTTCTTTCTTTCTTTCTTTCTTTCTTTCTTTCTTTAGTCAAAAATTACCCCCTTTTAGAAACATTCATCTTAATTAATTACTTTATTTATTTATTTGTTTGTTTTTTGAGTCAAAAATGAACCCATTTTATAAAGATTCATCTTTATTTTATTTATTTGTGTATTTATTTATTTATTTTCAGTCAGAAATGAACCAGTTTTGGAAACACTCATCTTGATTATATTTTATTTCTTTATTTTTTTGCTGAATCAAAAGTGAACCCATTTTGGAAAAATTCATCTTTATTTAATTTAATTTTTGCGTCAAAAATGAACTCTCTTTGGAAACATTTATCTTTGATAAACTGAGCTAAACGTACGCGTATAAGGCGCACCGGAGTATAAGGCGCACCCCCAATGAATGGTGTATTTTCAAACTTTATATAAGGCGCGGCATTTGGGGGCACTGTTTTGTCAACAAGGTGTTTTCAACTCTTTGTTTATTTCCTTTTTCCCATCAAATGGCATCCAGGCAATCGTCATCATTCTTGGTCGTCTTTCACTCTGAGCTGTCCTTCCTCTCCAGGTATCTTTCACTTTTTCGTTTTCTCTCTTTGCATTTTGACCAAAAATAAATAAAAAAAAAAACATAGAACAAAAACATTTTTCAAAATAAAGTCATATACATCATTAAAAAAACAAAAAAATATATTCATAATTGATTCCAGTAAGAAAATGAATGGAAAATATTATTTATGTATTTACATCGAAATTGGCAATACACAAGTAGCAATCTGTTAGTTGTTATCCATGAGCTAGCTATTAGCTAGCTATTAGCGGTCTAGCTGGCTGACTAGAGATCTAGCTAGCTAGCTAGCTATTAGCGGTCTGACTGGCTGGCTAGCTATCTACTATGTTAGCTATCTATTAGCTCGCTAGTTCGCTTTCTATCTATTTGAGTTACTTCCGAGTTGAGTGAACGCTGGCGCGTGTGGCTGCCGCTGCTCACCCCTAGGAAAAAACTTATCCTGTGACCTTGAGAGTTTTGAAATGTATTATTAGTTATTATTATTAGTAGTAGTATGAGCATTAGCATTAGCATTAGCATTAGTATTGTTATTGTTATTGTTAATGTTAATTATTATTATTATTATTATTATTATTATTTTCCAAGGCTGTGTTACTAATAAGTCAGTCACTTTAGCAATCCAGGCTAATCTTGTGAATAACTAACAGCGTGTTCTGTCGAAAAAAAAAGACCAACAAGTACCCCGTCCCTAAATATTGATCGTTTATTTCTAGTGAAGATGACCCACGGCAACAGCATGTCCATCGATATCACCCGCGCCAGCAGCCTGACCGACGAACTGGACTGCATGTGGGAAGATATTCCTGTCTCCATGGTGACGGATAACTCTCAGTAAGTTACTCTAAAATCCTTGTCAATGTTTTTTTTTTTAATTTTACCTCATAAAACATTTTTCTATGCCTTAAAACGACACAAAATGTACATTATTTTATGTATAATAATACATTTTATTTCAAGCGCCTTTCAAAACACCCAAGGACACTTTACAATAAAAACAATAGAACACAGCACATAACAATAAAACCATAAGTAAAATGATAAATAATAAAATAGCAGAGAGAATTAGACATTGAAAGCAATTTTAAACAAATGTGTTTTGAGATGAGCCTTGAAAATAGGGAGGGAGTCAATATTACGGATGTTGGGTGGGAGTGAATTCCAGAGTTTGGGAGCAGAGCGGCTGAAAGCTCTGCATCCCATCGTGGTGAGACGGGCAGAGGGCATGTATAATAAATGTGCTATGGTATTATAATAAAAAATAATTTGCGATGGTCGTTGATGGCTTGATGGAATGGAGCAGCCTCACTCTCTCTCTGTCTGTAAACCCCCCCCCCCCCCCCTCACTGCTGCGTTCTCGACCAATCACGTGGCTTAAACCGACGACTGTAGTTCTATCGTCAGGGAAGGCATTTGAGTATTTGAGCTTCGTGTCCGAGTGAAGTCTTTTTGACTGTCGGTGAGCACTGAGCTAAATTTGACTTTTGTGAAGCTGGTAAAGAGATGTCAAAAAATTTTCAAAGGTATCGAAACTTTTAAATCATCCACTTTTACAGATGTTTAACAATGTTTCTTGCACACGTGGTTACTTTTTATGGGCTGTACAGTCTTAGTTTTAACGTAGCCACAAGGGCACACAAGCCAGTGTCTCATTGTGCCGGTCCCAAGCCCGGATAAATACAGAGGGTTGTGTCAGGAAGGGCATCCAATGTCTTTTAGCGAAAACAAATATGCGAATGAAACCTCTGAACGGGGTTAGATGGAGGACACTGATTCGCTGTGGCGACCCCTGAAGGGAAAAGCCGAAAGGAAAAGAAGGAGGAGTCTTAGCCTTAGTTTAGTATTTAGTTTGTCATGTAAACGTAGCATTTGGTCCCAACGATAGCTTCGTTGACACCCAAAAAGTCAACAATATCCTAAAAAAAATGAATGAAAGACAAAAAAGCAAAGTTGTGTGCGACCGAAAGCATGTTGTTTCTCTCTGCAGTCTTTTGACTTGCCCGTTTGTGGCATCGGTCCAGGACTCGCTCTCCACACGACACTTGAATTCCACAAGGTACCGTACTGGCTCTCATGCTATTCCTCGCCTCTTTTTCGCCTTCCTTCTTTCTTTTTCTTTTTTTTTTTTTTCCTTGCTTCCTTCCTCCCTCACTGCCTCCCTCACTTCCTTCCTTCCTTCCTTCCTTCCTTCCTTTCTTCCTTTCTTCCTTCCTTCATTCTTTCCTTCTTTCTTTCCTTCCTTCCTTCCTTCCTTCCTTCCTTCCTTCTTTCTTTTCTTGCTTCCTTCCTTTCTTCCTTCCTTCCTTTCTTCCTTCGTTCTTTCCTTCTTTCTTTTCTCTCTTCCTTCCTTCTTTCTTTTCTTCCTTCCTTCCTTCTTTCTTTTCTTGCTTCCTTCCTTTCTTCCTTCCTTACTTTTTTCTTTCCTTCCTTTCTTCCTTCCTTTCTTCCTTCGTTCTTTCCTTCTTTCTTTTCTCTCTTCCTTCCTTCCTTCTTTCTTTTCTTCCTTCCTTCCTTCCTTCCTTCCTTCCTTCCTTCCTTCCTTCCTTCATTCTTTCCTTCTTTCTTTCCTTCCTTCCTTCCTTACTTCCTTCCTTCCTTCTTTCCTTCTTTCTTTTCTTGCTTCCTTTCTTCCTTCGTTCTTTCCTTCTTTCTTTTCTCTCTTCCTTCCTTCTTTCTTTTCTTCCTTCCTTCCTTCCTTCCTTCCTTCCTTCCTTCCTTCCTTCCTTCTTTACTTCCTTATTTATTTCCTTCCTTACTTTTTTCTTTCCGTTCTTCCTTCCTTTCTTCCTTCGTTCTTTCCTTCTTTCTTTTCTCTCTTCCTTCCTTCCTTCTTTCTTTTCTTCCTTCCTTCCTTCCTTCTTTATTTCCTTCCTTCCTTTTTTCTTTCCTTCCTTCCTTCCTTCCTTCCTTCCTTCTTTCCTTCTTTCTTTCCTTCCTTCCTTCCTTACTTCCTTCCTTCCTTCTTTCCTTCTTTCTTTTCTTGCTTCCTTTCTTCCTTCGTTCTTTCCTTCTTTCTTTTCTCTCTTCCTTCCTTCCTTCTTTCTTTTCTTCCTTCCTTCCTTCCTTCCTTCCTTCCTTCTTTACTTCCTTATTTATTTCCTTCCTTACTTTTTTCTTTCCTTCCTTCCTTGCTTCCTTCCTCACTGCCTCCCTCACTTCCTTCTTTCTTTCCTTCCTTCCTTCCTTCCTTCCTTCCTTCCTTCCTTCCTTCCTTCCTTCCTTCCTTCCTTCCTTCCCTCATCGACCACATCTTCACTCCAACCCTACTGTGTCCCCGTCGTCCCGTGATCCAGGGTGGCCCGTCCTGCCCCCTCCGTCCTTCGTCCTCCTGGTCTTCATCCCCCGACCTGTAAAATCCTGCAGGCGCCTCTTAATTGCTTTCCCCTCTCCGGATCCGCCCGGAGATAAATAATGAAAAGCGCCACGGGAGGGACGGGAGGCATCACGGGCCTCTTTAAAACAGGGGGTGGGGGGACTTTATGGGGAGGGGGGCGGCGCTCTCTTGCCGAGCAACTGGCGCCTTTTGTGCGGCCGTTGCTGTGAACAAATTGACTTTTTGTCCGCGTGGCCTCTGTATGCTTGTCTTGTACACTGTACCGTTAGCCACGGCGCGACGGGGGGGCGGTGCCGCCATACGGTGTTCCATCCTGGGGGGGGGGGGCGCAATGTGTGCGACAAGGGTCTTTTCAAACCGTCGGCGTGGTCTCCTTTTTAACTAAAATTCGGGATGAAACGAAACGAGCATCTTTGTTTATTTGGTTTTGCGCCACCATCTTTGCTCCGAGTCTGCATATCCTGCCGGCGCCTGTGTGGGTTTTCTGCGGGTATTCCGCTGACCTCCCACATTCCAAAAACACACGTCAGGCTAATTGAACACACAAAATGGCCCCAAGGTGTGATTGTGAGCGCAGCCGGCTGTTCGTATCTGTGTGTCCACTGTGATTGATTGGCTTGCGACCCGTTCAGGGTGTCCCTTCATTGCTTATTGCCTGGAGACAGCTGGGATGGGCTCCAGCAACCCCCGTGACTTTTGGTGATGATAAAGCAGGGTGGGAAAATGAATAAAATGTATTGATGGATACTAGCTAACTTGCTCGCTAGCATCATCACGCGGTGTCCAAAAAAGCGCATGGGTACCATGAATTCGAGCCACGGAAAAGTCCGTTAGGGCACCGGTCCGTAAATGACAGTTTGTTGACCATTTGCAATTAAATTAAATTAAATTAAAATAAATTACATTAAATTAAATTAGAAATTAAATTAAATTAAATTAAATTAAATTAAATTAAATTAGAAATGGGGTTAGATTAGATGAAAATGAAATTAAATTAAATGTACATAAAATTAAATTAAAATTACATAAAATAACATTGCATTAAAATTACATAAAATAAAATTGCATTGAATTTACATAAAATAAAATTGCATTGAATTTACATAAAATAAAATTGCATTAAAATTACATAAAATAAAATTGCATTAAATTTACATAAAATAAAATTGCATTCAAATTACATAAAATAAAATTGCATTGAATTTACATAAAATAAAATTGCATTCAAATTACCTAAAATAAAATTGCATTAAATTTACATTAAATAAAATTGCATTAAAATTACATAAAATAAAATTGCATTAAATTAAAACCCTCCCAACCCCTTCCTCCACGTGACCCCACCCCTCTCTGATCTGACATTAGCGCCCACACCTGGATAAATAGCCCCCCCCCCCCGAGGATGAAAAGTGCAGTGTGCAGCGGCACCTGAGTGGCCTGTTTGTACAGGCCCACGCCGGCTTCCTCCGCGGCGCATTTTGGCTCGCGGGATTTCACATCATTTGATGTGGTTGGGGGGGGGGGGGGGGGGGGGGGGGGGCGAAGGGGTCCGGTGGTGGGGGTTATTCAGGTGTGGCAACCGGTGCCTCCGCCGCCGCCACACCCGACTTCTGATGTTCGCCGTTACTCCATCAGAAAGCCCCCCCCCCCCCTCTGTTGTTACGGACACTGGAGATAAATGGACGGTCTTCGTCCAAGTTTTGTAGTAGTGTACTAGTCCTCCTACACTACACTACAGTATCCGATGGCACGTTTCCCTCATCGTTGAATTCTCGCCTCCCTGTTTGCAGCTTTGGCTTTTTTTTCTATCCCCCCCTCCCCCCTCCCCCCGCCCCCCTCCAACCAAAATCGAATTCCCCCCCGCCTCTTTCCCAACGTCAGCCAGGGGACGGGGTCCAAGTCACGTGCGACCCAAATGAGGAAAATAGAATCTGGTCACACGGTTGAAAAGTGGAGGATGGGTAATTCTTTTTTTGGACCGGCAGGAGGCGCTGTTGCGACATCACTCCTCTATTAATAAGACACCCCCCCTTCCCTTCCCTCCCCTTCCCTCCCCAACTGCCTTAAGTCAAGATGCCATCATTTCTGTTCTCATTTCCACCTGGAGCAAGAAGCGTTAGGTCAAGTGTCGTGTTCAGATGAAGTGGAAATGTCCTCGTCCAGCTTTTTTTTTTTCTTCTAATTTGAACTCAATCACTGCCAGACATGTACAAAATGGAAAAAAAAGACATACATAAAGACAAATAAATAAATACATCAACAGAAGAAAAAAAATACATACACAAATGGGTGAATAAATAAATACATACATACATAAATAAATAAATAAATAAATAAACATATTGATAAATAAATAAATAAATAAATAAATGGGCGAATGAATAAACAAACATAAATAAATAAATATTTGGATGCATGAATGAATGAATAAATAAAACGAATAAAAATAAATCAGATGTGTTGCTGCCACTGCTCACCTTCAGAGTTTTGAAAGGTGCTTATGAATGAGATTTATTATTATTATTAGTATTATTAGTATTATTATTTCTTCTTCTTCTTCTTCTTCTTCTTCTTCTTCTTCTTCTCATTAATATTATTATTATTATTATTATTATTATTATCATTATTATTATTATTATTATTATTATTATTGTAACTCTATCTCTTGTTTCTATTTATAATTGTATTTTATTTATTCTATTTATAATTGTATTTTATTTATTATTATATCTATGCTTGTGACTATAAAGTGTCCTTTGAAAGGCGCTTGAAATAAAATATATTATTATTATTACTATTATTATTATTATTATTATTATTATTAGTATTAGTAGCAGTATTATTATTAGTAGTATTAGTATTATTATTATTATTATGTGTTTACAAAGCGTGTTTTCAGCATTTCAAAAGTGTACCAAAGTACGTGAGGCAAGTGTGTGTGTGTGTGTGTGTGTGTGTGTGTGTGTGTGTGTGTGAGGGGGGGGGGGGGGCAATAACTGTATTTTCAAAACACACGTTGCGGGCGGGGGGTCCTAATTCAAAACGCATGTTCTCTGGAATGTAACAAGAACAATAAAAAAATGCATATTTTTTTCTGCCTACATTAAAAAAGGATGGTTTTGTTAATTTGGAGGTGTGGGGGGGGGGGGGGTTTGAAAAGACCACCCAGCCTTACTTTTTATGTTTTTATTTTAGCTGTTGAGTAACTTTTTTACCCCTCCCCCCCCCCCCCCACCTCCAACCACCCTTGTCATTCCATTTTGAGCGGATTAGGTTCATGCGCAAGGCCCCCTTACTCATGTCGGCCGATTGCTTATGACAGGCCCTTATGCAGACACCTCGACCGCCACGAGCAACGACTTAAAAGTACGCCACGTCGGGGGTGGGGTGGGGTGGGGGTTGACGTGAGGGGGTTACGGGGGTCCGTGGTCCAGAGACGGGGGCTAAGAGCCACTTTGGTCGTGAGTAGGGTTAAATGGTTGGGGATAGAGAAACAGCCCACTGCTCATTTTTCAGCATGAAACACCCCCTCCCCGTGAAAGGAAAATACTGTTTTGCCCCCACCCGAAGCCCCTTCCACACCCCACCCCTCAAAGCAACACTCTGAACCAATCTTGACTTGCGCGCGTGAATGATTGTTGACAAGCTGACGATTGGCGTGTCGATTGGGTTGTAGCTGTCGAATTTTGCATGCCGGCGCACTAGGGGGCAGTGTAACGACGCTGCAGTTCATTTGCGTTGATTTCAAAGAAGCAAAGGGAATAATAATAATAATAATAATACATTTCATTTATAAGTGCCTTTCAAAACTCTCAAGGTCACTTTACAGTCACAGGATAAGTTTTTTCTGTGGGTGAGCAGCGGCAGCCACACGCGCCAGCGTTCACTCAACCCGGAAGTGAAGTAGTAGAAGTAGAGGAAGTACAACAAGTAGTAGGAATAGAAATAGAAGTAGAACAAGTAGAGGAAGTAGTAGTAGAAGTAAAAGTGTCCCAAGCTTGGAAAATAATTGTTCCGTTTTCTTCTTGTGAGATTTTAACTCATTCACTGCCATTCACGGATTGATTCGGGAATTGGAAATATGATGTAGAGCGCCATTCCCGAATTTGTTCGGGTTTTGTGTTTTTCATGCTTGGTGCTGATAAAGCGCTGGCCATGACCTCTGGAAATATTTTTTCTTTTCCACAAGGGGGAAGCATTTCTATTTTTTTTCCCAAGTTAGCGCTTTGTTACAATTTCAGCTGTTGTTAAAGCGCTATATAAACCACTATGTATGTATTGCATTGGATTTTGGACAGCCGCCCTCATTTCAAGCTTATACAACTGCAGACCCATATCATTTAGGAATTAACTCTTTATTTTCTGATGAAAGAAAAAAGTTGAAGGTTTCTTACGCTGCATTGAATGTTGATGTAGTCCTAAAACTCAATAATTTTGTGGGTCCTGGAATTTGAGTGACAATGACAAAAACCCTGGCACTGGAGTGGACGCATTTTTGCACGTCGTCTGGCAGTGAATGAGTTAAAAACACACAAACACATCAAAATAGCTCATTTTTTACATCTTTTTGGAATATTATTGTATTTTATTTATTCAATTCTTATTTATTCATGTATTTATTTATTTATTTATTTATTTATTTATTTATTCATTTGTCCATTTATTTATTCAAATATTTATTTATTCATCCATTTATTTATTTATTTATGCGTCCAGTTATTTGTTTATCAACATATTTATTTATTTATTTATTTATTCATTTATTTATTATTCATGCGTCCATTTATTATTTAGTCATGCGTCCATTTATTTATTTATCAACATATTTATTTATATATGTATTTATGCATTTATTTATTCTTTTATTTATTTATTCGTCCATTAATTCATTTATTAATTCATTTATTTATTTATGGATTTATTTATTTATTCATTTGTTCATTTATTCATTCAAATAATGTTTTATTCATCCATTTATTTATTAATGTATTGATTTATTTATTTATTTATTCATTTGTTCATTTATTTATTTATTTATTTATTTATTTATTTATTTATTTATTTATTTATTTATTTATTCATTCATTTATTTATTTATTCAAATATTTATTTATTCATCCATTTATTTATTTATTTATTTATTTATTTATTTATTTATTTATTTATCCATTTGTTTATTTATTTATCCATTGATTGATTGATTGATTGATTGACTGATTGATTGATCCGAATGGAGCAAGAAGGTGCAGGAGAGTGGTTCTTTCAAGCGAGCAGAGAAATGATTGGTCGCTAAAAAAAAACCCCAAACAAACGCAACTACGCAAAGCGGATTGCCGGAAGCAATAAACCGCCGTCACATGCGCGGCATTCAGAAGAACAGGAGATCTTGGAATGCTTAAAAAAAATGTGAATTGTATCGTTCCAAACAATGCTGGTGAAATGGGGGCGGGGTTTGGGGGGAGCAGGAGGAGGAGGAGGAGGGTGATTGGTCAGTTGATTGCATATGTTTGAATGCCGATAATCCACAATGGCAAATCCCATGCGTTTAGTCAAATTATTCCAAGCTCTTAAAGCTCCCATTGTGGCCGTCGGCGGGTGTGCTGATGTCTGAGCCCTCAAACCCCCCGCCGCCGCCGCCGTCCACGCCCACGCCAACCGCCCCCCACGGGGATAACAATGCCGCCATTCACGACCGCTCGCCGCTGCTCGATGACCGGCTTCAGGTGCGAAGCGGCTCGCAAAGCCGATGTCTTATATTAAATGACCTTGGAGGTGACCTCTGTGGCTACGGAAGGGGGGGGGGGGAATGGATTGGGGGGGGGGGGACTCATTCACTGTCATTCGGCATGCATCAGGTTTTTCTTTTTTCATGCTTGGGTGCCGATAAAGCGCTGCCAGACTTCTAGCAATGTCTTTCCCCTTTCACAAGTTTTCACAAATTTTTTTTCCCTTGTTAGCGCTTTTTTTTTTCCAGCTTCTGCTGATGTTGAAGCGCTATATCAACCAATATGTACGTATAGCATTGTATTTTGGTCAGCCGCCATCATTTCAAGCTCATACAACTCCAGAACCATATCATTTAGGAATGTACTCGTTTTTTTTTCTGATGAAAGAAGATACTCTTAGGTTTCTTATGCTGCATTGAATGTTGATGTCAGGGGTGTCAAAGTCATTTTTTGCCGCGGGCCACATTGTAGTTATGGTTTCCTCTCGAGGGCCGTTAGGAATTTGGGGAACCCATTAGAATGTTTAAATCCCTTCAAATATTACATATAGAGCACACAGCAAATTAATGAATAACTCGTTTTTAAATCTGAAGTCAAGAATAATGACTTTTATTGTGGTTGACATCCAAAAATATGAAATTTTGGCTCAGATTTTAGCAATCATCATGGAATTTAACAAGTTTGATTTGCTTTCGCGGGCCGAAGAAAAATGATGTGGCGGGCCGGATTTGGCCCGCGGGCCTTGACTTTGACACCTGTGGTTTATGTAGTCTTAGAACTCAATATTCTCTGGGTCCTGGAATTTGAGTGACAATGACAAAAACCCTGGCACTGTAGTGGACAGATTTTAGCTATCCATTAGCTAGCTGGCTAGCTATTAGCTGTCTAGGTAGCTGACTGTAAGCTGTCTAGCTGGCTAGCTGTTGGCTATCTATCTATCTATTACCTATTTATTAGCTTTCAGAATCAGAATCAGAATACCTTTATTCGTCCCACAATCTATTTCTATCTATTTGAGTTACTTCGGGGTTGAGTGAACGCTGGCGCACATGGCTGCCGCTGCTCACCCACAGAAAAAACTTTATCCTGTGACTGTAAAGTGACCTTGACAGTTTTGAAAGACACTTAGAAATGAAATGTTTTATTATTATTATTATTATTATTATTATTATTATTATTATTGCACATTGCCTGGCAGTGAATGGGTTAAACACATCAAAATAGCTATTTTTTTTCATCTTTTTTGGAATTTTATTTATTTATTTATTTATTTATTTGTGGTCTCAGTTTTGCACATTTAGTATTAATACAAGTTTCAACCATCAGGATTATGTAGTCGTACAACTCAATATTCTGTAGGTCCTGGAATTCGAGTGACAATGACAAAAACCCTGGCACTGGAGTGGACACATTTTTTTGCACATCGTCTGGCAGTGAACGAGTTAAAATATAAAAATAGCAAAATATTTAAACAAACAAAAACACATTTTGTGGCTTCTTTTGACATGTCAGCCAAAATGGTGATTTTCGGACCTCTAAAATGACCTGCCTGAGCATTTCTATCAAACCTTGAATTGCACGGCAACGTCGTGGCAGGCAAAGGGGGGGCCACCGGCGAGAATGAGGGAGTAGCTTTGATGCGCCCGTGACTCAATGGAGAGGTTCGCGGCACGCCGCCCTGCACGATCTATCAGTAGCACAGCTGCACCACTCAAATCCTTACCCTGCTTGCAAGCATCAAGCAACCCCCCCACCACCCCCACAACCCCCTCTCAATGCTCTCTTCTCAGACAACTTACTCAAAAGCTTGCACAGAGAAAGGTTAACTGTCGTTCTCCCTTGTGAAGAGTTTTGGAATGACACCTTCAGTCTGCTAGCTGCTACATCATGTGTGATTTTTTTTTTTTTTTTTAGGGTGGGGGGGGAGTGATCGCATAGCTTCAAAGGACAACCGACACCATTTTTTGGTTTCCTAACTGACATCAGAAAAACGTTTTATAGCATCTAAAATACCCCAAAACACGCACGCTGATATTTTTAGTCAAATGCAAAACACCAATAAAAAATGACTTAAAGTGTCCCAAAACTGCCACAAAATGAGCTCGGATCTGGGCTGATTCACAAAGTCCCGCCCCCTTGTTCGTGACGTCACGCCAGGATACTCCTTCACAAACTGCCTTGCTCCAGAATCAAAACAATGGCTTCAGATTCGGAGAAGATGCTTTCTTGTTACTCATCCAGTTATGAATATGATTCAAATAGTTCTGAAGAGGAAAGCATACATGTTTGCAATCGATTAAAGAAGTCCTTCCGTATCAATTCGAGCTGTCTGGACTCCATTGTAGCGGCCAGAAAATACACAAGATGGCGCACAAGCTCCGTTGGAACTGGGCTGATTTGTCTGCAGCGAATTTGTGTCAACTAGTATCAAATAGTAGTCTTGGTGCAACACACAACGATTCACCATCGAGTTATTTATGTGTTTTCCTTCTAATTTCGCCATCAGGTTTTCAGACCAATCAAAGTACCCGAAATGCATTGTGTGTCGCTTTCTCGGTCAGGGGCGTTCCCTCTGTGACGTCACTTAGGGGATCGTCATCAACTTGAAAACAAGACCTGAATATTCAGTGCGAGTCTTAAAATGTAAAATATAGCTATATGTGGTGGAATCTTAAAATGCGCTCAGTAGAAGTCATTTGAAGTGATTTTACAAATTATGGACACAACTTATCCGGACGTGTCGGTTGTCCTTTAAGTAGCCAAAAGAAAAATACTTAGTTGACGTCTGCTTTCAACTCTGCGCCATTGGGATTTTTTTGGAGGGGATGGGGGGGCTGCATCATTGCCAAATGGAATCTGTTTTCTCCGCAGCTGCACGACCCGGGTTCAAAAAGACACCCTTGGCTCGACTCGCTACCTGGAGCTTGAATCCGTTACCAAGGCCCAGGACAATGACACTTAGCTTGGCTAAGCTAAATTTCACATTCAGGTCTCTATTATCCACTCTGCCAGGATGGGGGAGGGGGGTATGCTTTTTATTACCGCTTCTTTGCGCCAAGGCTTTACCCAAAAAGCTACATAAACGAGCTTTCACATGACTTGGCCAACCGGTTCAGTATCAGCATGGATCCAAATAAAAAAATGCACATTCTGGAATTTTGACATCTGGATTGATTTTATTTTTTTTCCTTCCTTTTTTTAAATTCTTCCTGAACAACGAAGTGGATTAGGCATGACTCATAGCCTGCCGTTTGTCTCCTTGCCCTATGCAGTATTATACTCCGCAGTGTCAACTTTACTGCAGCGGTCTATTTTCTTACTCCCCTCCAGTCTTCTTAAGTATAACTTGTCACGTCAATACAGGAAACCCCCTGTCTGCTTAATGATTGGTTTGTTAACATATCCCGTTCTAACCGATGCCGTGGTTTTTCACAGTTTCCAGTGGTTCTATTTTGAAGGTGAAAAACCGACAGACCCATATCTACGTGAAGCGGAGCTGTAGCGGGACCGAACAAAACCACAATGTTTAATTTCACTTGACCGGAATTTGCACTTTTGCAGTAAACCTAGCCAGAAAAGAATTACAGCCCTGTCTCAATTTGGAGAGCTTCGTTGGAAGGGGCAGTGTGAAAACATGCATGTCTGAATTTGGGAGGGGCTTGAAACGGATTAGTGCATTTACATGGAAAACGCGTCTTGACTTACAACATTTTATTTGCCGCGTCTCAATTTGGAGACCTTCGTTGGAAGGTGCAGTGTGAAAACATTTGTCTGAATTTGGGAGGGGCTTGGAACGGATTAGTGCATTTACATGGAAAACGCATCTTGACTTACAACATTTCATTTGCTGCGTCTCAATTTGGAGACCTTCGTTGGAAGGGGCAGTGTGAATACATTGTAGTCAGAATTTGGGGGGATCTTGGAACAGATTAGTGCATTTACATGGAAAACGTGACTTGACGTACAACATTTCATTGCTGCGTCTCAATTTGGAGACCTTCGTTGGAAGGGGCAGTGTGAAAACATGTATGTCTGAATTTTGGGTGAGGTTTGGAACGGATTAGTGCATTTACATGGAAAACGCGTCTTGACTGACAACATTTTCTCGTTCCGAATTTTTTCCCGGTATATATTGCTTTCATAAATAGAGTTACTACTATACGTGTTTTATTTTCATAGCCATTTCCTCTCAACGTCTTACACACTCAGTGGCTGACATACTCAATATCAATATTTGTCGGATGCGTAAACAAACTTTGCACCTCATGCCAACCCCCGTTTTATTATTTTTTTCGTTAAATGTTCTGTGACGTCTGGATTATTTATCAGTCAAATCCGTCATTCACCAAATACGTCGACACCCATCACCTCCGCTTCTCAAGCAGGTATAAAGTACCGGCTTGTTTGTTCAGCCTGAGCGCTATACTGAAAGCTATGTTCCTACTCGGCCGAAGTCTGCTTCGCACTTACGCAGTCGGACCTTTTCACACCTGGACGCCTGCCAACGTAACTCTTGCGACGTCACTGTGGATTTTTTTTCACGGGAGGTGGGGGGTTGAGTTTCCCAAGCATCCCAACAGTTCATACCTGTCACCGAGTGGCCCCGAGCTATGGAATGATTCAGCTGGAGTGCATTAAAACCACTGTGAAAGCAATGAAGTATGGATTGAAGAGCAGATGAATGAACGCTGGCCCTGCACGGGTTCTTGATCCCACATGGATTATCTGGAACTAGAATGGAAAAGTGCCGATGGCGAATCGCAAACCTTTCCCGCCGTTCGTTTCGGTCGCGATTCTTTTGGATCTTTGCTGGCCATCCACATAAGGGAATGTCAGGAACATGTATAGATGACTGCTGAAGAAACCTTCTCATCGATGGACCACTCCTGTACGACAGAGAGCTTACACAGACAGACAGAGTCAGTGTCTGTCTGTGTGTGTAAGCTCTCAGTCGTACAGGAGATGTAGTACAGATCGAGAGATCTCCAGAGTCAGTAGAGATTCTTTGAAAGAAGTACACATGACTGGTTAGTGACCAGTCATCTGTACTTCTTTCAAAGAATCTCTACTGACTCTGGAGATCTCTCGATCTCTGACTCTGGAGATTACAAACCACCATGTTTTTTTTTTATGGTAAAACGACAGTTTTTGGGATTTTACAAGACACGGTTTGTTGTTAAAATGACAGAACAAGTCGCAGTGGACCAATGAAACTCTCTGAGTCTGTACTCAGTTTGTACTCATATTGAATAATCATCTAGCCGTTTGCGGTTAGAGTGCGCACATGGGCTGTTAAAAGACAAATGTTGGATGGGTTGCGGTGTGCGAGGTATTACGCAGCTGTGTAGGAAGGAATATAAAATATATCGTGTGGAGTTTAGTGAAAATGAGCATCTTGAGTGGAGTTTAATAAGCACAGGGAATGAGTGCCATAAATGCAGCCTTCTCTGGAGTGTGTGTTCCTCCCACCCCCTTGCTACAAAAAGTTTTCAAAGTGCAAAGTCTAACAAACGGATCACATCCCAATGTTTGCTTTGTTCTCATGTTTTCACCAGATACCGATTCCGTTAGCGAGATGTTGTCACTGAGTTTCACTAAGTTTCGCTAAGTTGCACTAAGGCAGTGGTTCTTAATCTTGTTGGAGGCAGGAATGATTATATCAGAGGGACAACTCATATTAGAGGCTCTGCTAATTCATCGAAACCTTCCCAACCCAGGTTGGATAGGATCAGGAATGACTATATCTGAGCGCCAACTCATATTAGAGACTGGAGAGAAATTCAGAAAGGCTAGACTGAGATGGTTTGGACATGTCCAGAGAGAGAGAGAGACTATATCGGAAGAAGGACGCTGAGCCTTGAACTGCCAGGCAGGAGACCGTAAGGAAGACCTAAGAGGAGGTTTATTGATGTTGTCAAAGAGGTGGATGCACAAAACCGGGTGAGATGGAGGACACTGATTCGCTGTAGGACCCCTGAAGGGAAAAGCCGTAAAGAAAGGAAGAGTCATCGTACCTTTCGTTCAATGACTGTTTCCACTAACTGCAGACTAGACTGAAGGGTGGACCTCTGCGGCGGAGGATCTACCGAACCCCTGAGACGATTGAATCCTGTTTAAGAACCACTGCACTAAGGTCTCCATTTGCGGCAGCGTATGAATGCGGTGATCCGGTTAGTTTGCCTCATCGGACGCCCGCCGCTTGACCCGCGTACGCAAAGCCACTAAGGCTGTGTTTTAGAATGATTATAGTAGATGAGACAACACGGTCTGACTGCTACTCTGACCACTCACCCTTGTCTGACTTGCGCATGTTGTTCGGTCGCCGTGGCGACCTGCCGAAAGAACTGCTTCCTGAGACTGTCTTGTTTGAGGCCTGGCGAGGCGTCGTAACCTAGATATTATTTTTAGTCCGTCAACGTGTGTTGACTCGCCACGCAGTTGACTGGGAGCCTCTATGAGCTTTTCAAACACGCCGCCGTCTAAGAACACCATCAGAACGTTGAGTATTTACACGCATCGGAGATCCAAAGACATCTGTCAGCCAACGGCGAATCATCAGAGTCATCGGCAGACGTGTTCAGCGTGTAGAAAGCTCTTCTGTTTGTCGGCGGGGTTGTCCCTGGTCCATCTGTGGCCTTTTATTGCCTTTCTGGCTCTCGCTCTAATAAAGGTTTGACAGGCTGAGCGTGAAGGTCACGGTTATTAAATGCATTAGATGGTAAAGTCGACAGCCACAGCTGTGCGAGGCAAAAGTGATGAGTTGTGTGTGTGTCGAGGAGGGAGGAGTTAGGGGAGGGTGTTGTTGGGGGTAGCGGCAAACAATGTTTTTTACTTCTTTTCGCCTCTGAGTTTACACAGAGGACCTTGCGGTCTTTGGATAAATGTGAAAAAAAAATGGCGATTAGGAGTGAGATCATGATGCAAATTTAATTTTGAGCTTTGGGTGAATCTGTAGTTGTTGTGTGTGTGTGTGTGTGTGTTGTACACCTGCTGTGTTCACAACTGCAAGAACTCAGCTGTGACACAAATGCAGGGTCAATCCTTTTTTGATTAATGGCAACTTTTTCCAAGTCCGTCTCTTGCATTTGTACCATAGACTTAACCAATGCCAGACTACAATGTAGACATTGCTGTAGTCTGACATTTTTGTTTTGTTCCCAAAGGGACTGTCGACTTGGGCTGAACAAAGTCACGAGGTTAAATATGTTTTGGTTCTTGGACATCAACAAGTGGGCAATAATAGGACAAGGGGGAGAGGGAATGCCTTGATATTTGATAGCGCCTATCTCAAACATCTCTTCAGTGACGTCTTATTTACTCAGTCGTATTGTTGTTCTTAGCGGGAACAGTCATCCCTCAAAGCCAGGTTTCGGATAATAAATGACAGAAAGGTGACACTGAAGTCTTTGATTTGAAAAGATGGCGAAAG
This sequence comes from Hippocampus bargibanti, assembly GCF_051943395.1. NCBI lineage: Eukaryota > Metazoa > Chordata > Actinopteri > Syngnathiformes > Syngnathidae > Hippocampus > Hippocampus bargibanti. The sequence goes on along the minus strand of NC_142738.1, from coordinate 2,154,507 downwards.
ACTACAGATAGACACATCCCATTGGCTAAGAGGTCCCTCTCAGCCAATGGGATCCCAAGAAGAGGCTCGGTAATAGCCAGTAGCACAGCAGCTATTTGTATTTTGTATGTTGCATTCAGGAAACTCAGAGCTGTGAGTACTAACCTATAACTTTTTTTAACTAATTCACTGCCAGATGTGCAAAAATGTGTCCATTCCATTGCCAGGGTTTTTTGTCATTGTCATTCGAATTCCAAGACCCACAGAATATTGAGTTTTAGGACTACATAAACATTCAACACAGTGTTAGAAATCTTACACTCTCTTCTTTCATCAGAAAAAAGAGTTCATTCCTAAATTATATGGGTATGAAGTTATATGAGATTGAAATGGGGGTGGCTGTACAGAACACAATAAATACATCTTGGTTTATTTAGCGCTTTAACAACAGCTGAAGCTGGAACAAAGCGCTAGCATGGAAAAAGGGAATTGCTGCCCCCTTGTGGAAGAGAAAAATCAATTCCTGAGGTCTGGTCTGCGTTTTATTGCCACCCAAGCATGAAAAAACAAAACCAGAACAAATCCGGGAATGGCGCTGTACGTCATATTTTCAATTCCCTCATACATTTGTGAATGGCAGTGAATGAGTTAAATTTCATATCTGAAAATATATTTAGTAAAAAGAGGCCATATTTTCCCGCTGGGACATTTTATAACTTGAAATTTTTATATGTAGAGACGTTCATTCAGTACTACTGAATTTTCAGGTGTGTTTGGTGCCGTGAGAAAAAGCTTATGAGTCACAGCAGTGTTGTCCGCCATATTTCTTTTCCTCATTCAACATCCTTACACTTCTGAAAACCAAATCATCAACCAAAGCCTTCTCCAATGAAGTCCCTGCCAACCTCATTTGCATTGATATGAAATTTAGACAAACATTTGATAAAGGGGGGGGGGGGGTGGGATGGGCGTCGCAGCTCTAGGTTGATGAAAGGGTCACTAGCCAACCATAAAGAAGAATCCCTCCACACCGCCAAAAAAGAAACACGACGAACGCTAGGCCTCAGCCAAGGGGCTTATTGTGTCTGCTATCTGTCGCTGTACAATGAGCCGTCTCATGCGTCGGGATGAGTGTCACAAGTTCAGCCTTTATCGCCAGCGACCCACGTTTGACCTCACGGAAGCGTAGAGACGTCGCTGAAGAGGCCGTGTCAGCGCTACCCGAGAGACGCACACAAGCCCCCGGCCGGGTGTTTCTTTTGGGATCATCGTTCAAGAGGAGACAGACAGCACCCACACACTACGTAGACGTCTACTTCCATGCACTCCACAGGACGGCTATTTGTGGGTATTGAGAAAACACACGTCAGCCTGTCCCCCTACCCACGCCCCTACCCCATCCCTATAGTGCTCATGACCCGTGATGGACAGATAGAGAGGTTAAGTAAACACCAGCGACGGAGTGAAGTGCAGCTGGAGAGTAGGATGGACTGGATAGAAACGGGAGGAGGTCTTTAGAGGGTTGACATCGGAGGAGACTAACATCTGCACAATCTCACGTGTACAACAATGGATCCGATTGTGCTTGGACAAAGACACTGAATTGTAGGTGTGGGTGGGCTCACAGGAAGGACCCAGAGTGTTTTGGACCCGTAGCTCATTCACGACATCTGGGCTCAGCACCAAAACGCATCAGGCAGGGGTTGAGGACCAGTTTCAGTTTGGTGATTGCCATTGGGTTACATTACTCCCACTGACTTCATTCGTACCAGGTTGAACTTCATGCGAAAATGCTCAATTCCGTAAACCCGGCCCAGATTGGGACATCAGAGGGATAAAACGGTGTGAAGAAATCAAATCCAAACAATCTCTGATTAATCTTGCCTTAGATCAGCAAATCCAGATCAGGGTGAGATTTACAGCCGTCAATTTCTATCCCACTGAACCACTTTTGGTAGAGGTGAGCACTACCCATGAGCCTGGGTACTCCAGACCCGTGACTCCAGACCAGTCACCCGCCAATTATCATGAGAAAAACCCGAATATTATCAGAATTCTGAGGTTGAGACCTCAATTCAGAACCACCGAGTTATTCTTTCCAACCACATACAATCCGTTTGCTTTTAAATTGCTCGTAGGACAAGATGTAGTGCAGTGGTTCTTAACCTGGATTTGATCGAACCCTAGGGGTTCTGTGAGTCGGTCTCAGGGGCTCGGTGGATTCTCCGCCACAGAGGTCCACCCCTCAGACTCGTCTGCAATTCGGTGGCACAGTCATTGGAAGAAGGGTTCGGTGAATGAGCATATGAGACCGGTGGTGTTTGATGCCTCCAACAAGATTAAGAACCGCTGATCTAGTGCCTCCGAGCTGGTTTTTTTTAAACATACAGCTACCAGATCCCAAGCCAGTAGCATGTTTCTGCGCTCACGTGGCGCTCCAAAACTCCTCTTGTTTATGTAAAGTCCAATACCAGCGTGTCCGTCATTGATGGAAAACCTCCGGGGAATGTTTTTCAGTACAGTTCCGAAGACAAACGTGTTCGGTTCAAGCCAGCTCTAGCGATATGTCCCAGTTTCTGATTTATGGCATCGCTCTTAACCTTTAGCTTAGCGTCCCATCTGTCTTGTGTTTTATAACCCCCAAAGGAGACGATTAGAATGTATGTTTACCTCAGGAAATAGGGACCGAATGACGAAATGTAAACGCATTCACTTCCTGAATGGGACTTCTGGAAGCATCCGTTCACATCATGAGCTAGAAGACTAGCTTATTTACGCTACTATGCTAGCTGCTGTTCTCTTTGCTTTCAAATGCACACGCATGTGAGTACTACTTGTGTTTTCCGGATGGTCCTACGTTCATGTTAAATATGAATCCGCGTCTTGTGTTGTGGTTTTTTTTTTTTAAACCGTGTTTTATTTCTCGGTTAGGGCACTTTTTCGATTGTGTCTTAATTTCGACTTCATTAGCATTCCTTGTTGACTCGGCGTACATACACTCGCTCCATCACACTCGAGCTCTTGTCTCTTTGTGTAAAGTTGGAAAAGGCAAAACCAACATGCTGTCTAAACTCTGCCAGTCGACGTCCCTCCTCTCGTTTCAGTGTATCTAGGCAGCCTTCTTTTCTCCCTGTTTCTCTCTCTCTCTCTCTCTCTCTCTCTCTCTCTCTCTCTCTCTCTCTCTCTCTCTCTCTCTCTCTCCCTCCACACATCTTATCTCTTCCTCCTTTTGGCGTGTCTGAAAGGGGTCAATGCCTCTTCGTGATGGGCTAAAAGTCTCTCTCGGCCAGACACTGGAGGAGTCCACTACTAATTGTTTTTAGCAGATCCCGTAGCATTGTCCTCCCTCCCGCTAGCGTTACAATTTGAATTTGAATGGTGATAGCGAGCTGGTGCTGAGAGTGTAAGGTACACAAATGACTGTCACTGGGAACGGATGGCGGCGCGACGGGGTTGTTGAACTCGTCGGCGGCCGATGCGCTGTTGGCTTTTCGGCTCCGCGTAGGTTAGCGTTTGTTTGCGCTAGCATAAGCGACATGTTGACATAGGCTCGGCTAAAGCCATATTAGGATGGATAATGAGATGGTTTGTGGCAAAGGGATTTCTCATTGGGCTTCGGCAATGAGGGGCCTTGTCGGCAGTTTTGAAAAACAAAGCGCAAAAGAGAATATTAACTGGAAGGGGGGAAAAAAAACATAATTTTATGATGCAAAACCCAATGAAATATTTGTGGGATTTTCACTATGAGTTTACTGAGGCAAGAGGAAGTAGATGTACACCCACCGGAAAAAAATGCCTCAAGGAAATTCTTATTACATTATTATGGTTATTATAATTATTATGATTACTACCTGGCTGGCTATCTAGCTAGCTATTAGCTATCTGGCTGGCTCGCGAACTATCTAGCTGGTTATCTATTAATTATACGGATATCTAGCTAGCTAGTTAGCTGCCTATATATTAGCTAGCTTCCGGGTTATTAGCTTACTTCCAGGTTGAGTGAACGCTGGTGCGTGTGGCTGCCACTGCTCACCCACAAAAAAACTTATCCTGTGACTGAAAAGTGACCTTGAGAGTTTTGAAAGTCGCTTATGAATGAAATTTATTATTATTATTATTATTATTATTAGTCTGTTGTAATGGTTAGCTTGGAAGCTACTTAATGGTCATGTTATTCTTGTTTTCTTTCTTTCTCCATGGACACACCAAGTGACGTCCGATGTCTATTAGCTATGTATTAGTTAGCTAGCTTTCTATCTATTGGAGTTACTTCCGGGTTGAGTGAACGCTGGGGCGTATGGCCGCCTCTGCTCACCCACAAAAAAACTTATCCTATGACTGTAAAGTGACCTTGAGAGTTTTGAAAGGCGCTTATGAATGAAATTTATTATTATTATTATTATTATTATTATTATTATTATTATTAATAATAATAATAATATTAGTCTGTTGTAATGGCTAGCTCAGAAGCTACTTTATGGTCATGTTATTCTTGTTTTTTTTTCCCTCTATGGACACACCGAGTGACGTCCGAGTCAATAGTTACCCTGAAGACAACAGTGAGACAAACCAGCCAAGTCCGTGACAGACAGACAGCTGTACAAATTGCCAAACCTCCCCCTTTCAGACACTTTCTTGTTCCTCCCCTATAGAGGCCAGGTTCCCGGTCCATGCCCCCGTCGCCCTGCCCCAGTAGTGGTTAATTGAGCCCCTTCCAGGCCCCGCCCCCTTTATTGCATTCAATTGTCAATGCCCGATGGCCTGGGTGATGCCTGAGACCTTCTACAAATGGCCACTCTCCTTTCCACCTTCACCTCCACCTCTTGATCATTTTCGCCATCCAATAGCGCAAATACGGTGGGAATCTTTGTTTAAAGGACAACTGACACCATTTTTTGTTTCCTAACCGAGATCAGAAAAACGTTTTATAGCATCTAAAATACGCAAAACACGCAGGATGATATTTTTTGTCAAATGCCAATAAAAATGACTTAAAGGACAAGCGACGCCACCGGATAAGTTGCGTCCATAATTTGTAAAATGACTTCAAATGACTTCTACTGAGCGTATTTTACAAAGATTCCACTGCATATAGCTATATTTTACCTTTTAAGACTCGCGCTGAATATTCAGGAAGTCTTGTTTTCGAGTTGGTGACGTCACGTCAGGAACGCGACACACAATGCATTTTGGGTACTTTGTTTGGTATGAAAACATTGTGTTGATCCGTGTTGATGGCGAAATTACAAGGAAAACACATAAATAACGGGATGGTGAATAATTGTGTGTTGCACCAAGACTACTATTTGATACTAGTTGACACAAATCAGCCCATTTCCAACGGAGCTTGGGCGCCATCTTGGGCATTTTCTGGGACGCTACATTGGAGTCCAGACGGCTCGAATTGATACGGAAGGACTTCTTTAATCGACTGTAAACATTTATGCTTTCCTCTTCAGAACTATTTGAATCATATTCATAACTGGACGAGTAACAAGAAAGCATCTTCTCCGAATCGGAACTCTCTGAAGCTATTGTTTTAATTCTGGAGCAAGGCAGTTTGTGAAGGAGTATCCTGGCGTGACGTCACAAACAAGGGGGCGGGACTTTCTGAATCTGCCCAGTTCCCGAGCTTATTTTGTGGCAGTTTTGGGACACTTGAAGTCATTTTTATTGGTGTTTTGCATGTGACTGAAAATATCAGCCTGCGTATTTTGAGTATTTTAGATGCTATAAAACGTTTTTCTGATGTCAGTTCGGAAACAAAAAAATGGTGTCGGTTGTCCTTTAAACATACGGCAGCTCCTGTACAACACCACTGAACGCAACAATCTGCGCTATCAAATTCGAAGCTAGAAAGAAGCCATTTTGTGTTCAACCTTGACTTGTGGTGTCCGAGTTGAGAAGACAGACGATCGATCGAGACCGTCAATGGGGTTGACGTTGTTCAATGATAGTGACTTACAATTTCGGTAACTGGTGCAACACGGGTCCTAACCGATTTTAGGGTCTTAAAATGAACGACTAAAATATTAGCTTCTATGCGTTTATGAGGATTCCAGTCCAAAATCCGGTTAGGCGATTCAATTGCAGTGCCTAAATATTCCAAATGCTATGTATCTTTTTTTTGTGTGTGCATGGCAGTCAATGATGAGCTTCCGTCATAAAGAACCCAAATAAACAAACAGAGACATTTTATGGGTTACGTCATGTTATTGTGGTTTATGGCTCAACTGTCATTGGACCAAGGCATAAATTGCTTTCCCCTTGTGCAAATATCACATATCTATCTTGCGGGTGTGGCTTGGGGCCCCGTCGTGTGTGTGTATGCGTGTGTGTGTGTGTGTGCATGTGTGTGTGTGTGTGTGTGTGTGTGTGTGTGTGTGTGTGTGTATACACGCCTAGCGTACGCCTTTGTTGAGGATGGTGTGGGTTGTGGGAATGAAGCCTGAGTTTTCTGTTTCTCTCTCTCTGTCTCTCTCTGTCTCTCTCTCTCCCACGCTTTCACCCTCACCCCATCCTGTGCACCTCTGCCTCACCCCTGGCGATGGGGCGGTAGCGTGCGGAGAGCGTCGCGGTGGAAAAATTCACAAGATGATTTTTTTTGTATAGTGACAAAGTGTAATTTTGTCCACTATATTGGTGTTCATCATTCAAGATGTATTTATTTATTGGTGTATTTGGGTATCTGGGTTGAGTGAATGCTGTCGTGTGTGGCTACCACTGCTCACCCGCAGAAAAACTGATCCTGTGACTGTAAAGTGACCTTGAGAGTTTTGAAAGGTGCTTGAAAGGTGCTTTGAAAGGTGCTTATAAATGAAATGATGTATTATTATGATGATTATTATATTATTATTATTATTATTATTATTGTTATTTTCATGGTATTTATAGTATTTGTTTTAATAGTTTTTATTTATTTATTTATTTATTTATTTATTTATTTATTTATTTATTCATTTGTTTTTATATTTTTATTTATTTCTATTTTATTTATTTGTATTAATAATAATAGATTTAATTTACGAGCGCATTTCAGAGCACCCAATGATACTTTACAACTTTAAAAGAACAATAAACACCAGAACAATAATACCTTAAATAAAAACAATTGAAAATATATTTACTTATATTTGTTTTTATATTTTCATGTAGTATTTATTTATTTATTTTATATTTATTTTTGTTTTTCATTTTTATTTTCATTGTTTTAATTTGTATTTGTTTATTTAATTCCTCGTTTATATTTGTTGTTATATTTTTATTTATTGTTTATATTATTTATCTTTATTTATTTATTTATTTGTATTTATATTTTTATTCATTCTTTGTCTTTTTATTTATTTATTTATTCATTTATATTTGTTTTTATATTTTTATTTATTGTTTTTATTTGTATTTATTTATTCATTTGTATTCATTTATTGGTGTATTTATTTGTTTATTTATTCATTTGTGGAACATATTTGTGGAAAAAATTAGCCACTACGTGACGGAAATGTACCTTTTTAGTCATCTTCTTTGTGTGTGTATTTTTTTTAAGTATCCTCATGTTATCGAATGAGTGAGAAAGAAGAGACGCATTTCGTGAACGCTAGTTGAACCGTCAAGCACAAAATCAATCATCTCAACGGGCCTTCACAGAAGCTGCTTTTGGCCACAGCTCACACCCAGGCACTCACACGACGACCCCTTACCCCGCTACGCCTTGTCCGGTCACATCCCTAATGCATTTTATGTACCTTATTATTATTTTTTTCCCTATCCAGCGTTGCTAAGTGACACCTTGCTAACGTTGGCAGTGCCCACTTATTCCGATGCCGAGCGTGCCATCTGGCTAGCTCCAAAAACTCGGGGGGGGGGTGGCACTTGACCCTCCACAACTGCCCTACTCCCGTCACCCGAGCCTACAGACATGTGGGGGCAGTGTGGGTGTGGATAAACGGAGAATCGACGAGGGGGCGGAGTTATAGAAAGTGAGAGAAGGGCCTTTATCAACCAGCGTAAGCACAATTGGGGTGTGCGATGTGGGAGTTGGGGGGCGGGGTTAACTCATTGTATGGATGAATAGGCAAAGGGGGAGCTGAAACACTAGCGTTTCGCTTACCAACCCCCCCCCTCTCCACACAAATACTGGATCTCTGTATGTTTTAAGTCAGGGCCATCTCGGGGCCCCCCGGCAACCCTCATCATGGACAAATCGACAGATACCATCAATTACCAAAGTCGGCCCCTGGCCGCCATATGGCCGCTGGTTGTATAGCGAACCGGCTCGCTGATGTCACCGCGGACGGCTGACATGTCGTGCGTGCGTGCGTGCGTGTGTGTGTTTGTGACACTGTAATACTTTAGGATTGTGTTACAGGGCGGCCTAAGTGTCAGGAGGTCAGCATTGAGTTACAGGATTGAATTTTACCTGTTTGTGTGTGTGAGTGTGTGTGTGTGTGTGTGTGTGTGTTTGTATGACTAGTCTTGTGAGGACCAATAACATTTTATAGCATACGTAGTGAGGACCTCGAGGACCCACTTTGGACACCCCTGTTTTAAAGGCTGCTCGAGGGTCTATATATGCATCTGTTAAAGTTTCAGAGAGCTCCTCATAAATTCACCCAAAATGATTTTTTTGGTGTGTATTTTCATTTTTCGTTTTTTTAATGTAGTTTTTTTTTAATGTTTATATTAATTGTAATTTATTCATTTTAAATGTAGAATTCATATTATTTATTTGTATATTTATATTATTTATTTATTGTTTTTAAATGTAGATTTTTTTGTTTTTGTTTTAATGTTTCATTTTCTAATGTAGTTTTTTATTTTTTATTTTTATATTGATTGTAATTTATTGATTTTAAATGTAGCATTTATATTATTTATTTTTATTTGTACATTATTTATTTATTTAGTGTTTTTAAATGTACATTTTTTTTGTTTGTTTTAATTTTTCATTTTCTAAAGTAGTTTATTTTTTATTTTTATATTTATATTAATTTTAATTTATTGATTTTAAATGTAGCATTTATATTACTTATTTTTATTTTCATATTATTTATTCATTGTTTTTAAATGTAGATTTTTTTTCTGTTTTTGTTTTAATTTTTCATTTTCTTTTTTTATAGTTATATAATTCTTATTTTTATATTATTTATTTATTGTTTTTAAATGTAGATTTTTTTTATGTTTTTGTTTTAATTTTTCATTTTCTTTTTTTATAGTTATATAATTCTTATTTTTATATTTATATTAATTTTAATTTATTGATTTTAAATGTAGCATTTATATTATCTTTATTTTTATTTTTATATTATTATTTATTGTTTTTAAATGTAGATTTTTGTATGTTTTTTTTATTTTTCTTTTTCTTTTTTTATAGTTATATCATTCTTATTTTTAATTGTTGTTAATGTTTTTATTTTATATTTTTAACTTTTTAATTATTTTATTTTTTCTTTTTCTTTATTTTCTTTATTTTTTTATTCATGTAATTTTAAAAAAAAATATTTTAATTATTAATTTAGTTTTTACTTTTTATTTTATTATTTTTCTATTTTTCAAAATGTGTTATTTTTTTACATTTATTTATTATTATTATTATTATTATTATTATTATTATTATTATTATTATTATTATTATTATTATTATTATTATTCATTTGTTATTTGTTATTTTTTTCATTGTCATTTCATTTTCATTTGCTATATTTTTCATTTTGGGATTGGTAGCTCGCTAATTCCTGTAAATACGCAGCAGAGGTCTTGACTGATGACTCAGTGCCAGGAAGTGATCTTCTGTCAAAATAAAAGCACATGCGGCACATTAGTACAAGCTGTCTTTTCGCCTTGCGCTGTGGAAAAACATAATATTCTAATTAAATGTGTCTGCTTGAAATCACTGCGAGTGAAATCGAAATCTGGCTTTTTTCCCGGGCCTCCGCCGCTACTCACTAAGGTCATTAACAGAAAACACATTGCCGTACGGGAGAGTGAGCGAGCGAGGAGAGAGGGGGGAGGGGGCGGGGGGGTTGGAGATGTTTCTACTCGATATGTAATGTGAGAAAGGGCCAACAGCAAAACAAGGAAACATCTGGGTGATTATTCCCCTGGAAAAAGGAGGAATAACAGGGAGGCTAACAGTACGCGTACCAGCTAGCGTGAGCTCGCGCAAACAACACTCGCACAAACAGCTGGAAAGCAGCGATAGCGATCCAAGGAACTCTAGCTTCTCATGAATATTCAATCCGACAACGTGGCTCCGGTCGCGACAATCTTCCGTCAACCAAAATGTTGCGTACGGCTAACTAGCTTGCGCGCTCGTTTGAGCGCAAGAATCAATTTGGCTGAGTAAACTTGACACTAAAAAAATTAAAGGACAACCGACACCCTCGGACAAGTTGTGTCCATAATTTGTAAAATGACTTCTACTGAGTGTATTTTACAAAGATTCCACCGCATATAGCTATATTTTACCTTTTAAGACTTTCGTTGAATATTCAGGACGTTTTGTTTTCGAGTTGATGACGATGCCCTCAGTGACATCACAAAGGTAACACCTGTGACCGAGAAAGCGACACACAATGCATTTTGGGTACTTTGTTTGCTCTGAAAACATCGTGTTGATGGCAAAATTAGAAGGAAAACACATAAATAACGCAATGATGAATCATTGTGTGTTGCACCAAGACTACTATTTGATACGAGTTGACACAAATTCCCAGCGGACAAATCAGCCCATTTCCAACGTAGGTAGGGCGCCATCTTGTGCATTTTCTGGTCGCTACATTGGAGTCCAGACGGCTCAAATTGATACGGGAGGATTGCAAACATGTATGCTTTCCTCTTCAGAACTATTTGAATCATATTCATAACTGGATGAGTAACAAGAAAGCATCTTCTCCGAATCTGAACTCTCTGCACGGAAATATGGCTGCGCTCATTAGCTACCCTAGTATCTCTCTCTGTGTCTTTGTGTTGTCATATTATTTGTTATTTAGTTGTTGTTTTTTTGTTATTTTGACTTTTGTTTATGTAGACATTAGTAAGAAATATTGTGCTACGTCTATTCTATTTGTCTTTTCTGTCATAGAATAGCTATCTGGCTGGCTGGCTAGCTATCTAGATGGCTAGCTATTCGCTGTCTATTGGCTTGCTAGCTTGCTTTCTATTTATTGGTCTTACTTCTATTTGAGTTATTTTCGAGTTGAGTGAACATTGGCGCGTGTGGCTGCCGCTGCTCACCCACAGAAAAAAACTTATCCTGTGACTGTAAAGTGACCTTGAGAGTTTTGAAAGGTGCTTATAAATGAAATGTATTATTATTATTATTATTATTATTATTATTATTATTATTATTATTATTATTATTATTATTGTGTCTTGACAAACGTGAGCTATCTCGAGATTGCTTTTACACGACCCACAAAATACATTTAGGTACAGTTTTATTTGATTCAACCTTTATATGATGAAAACTTGGGTGCCGATAAAGTGCTGGCCAGACCTCTGGCAATACTTCCCATTTTTCCATGTTAGCGCTTTGTTCCGGCTATTCAGCTATTGTTAAAGTGCTATATAAACCAATATGTATGTATTGCATTGTATTCTAGACAGCCGCCCTCATTTCAAGCTCATATAACTTCAGATCAATTAGGAATTAACTCTCTTTTTCTGATGAAAGATGAGAGTCCAAGGTTTCTTACGCTGCATTGAATGTTTATGTAGTCCTAAAACCCAATATTCTGTGGGTCTTTGAATTCAAGTGACAATGACAAAAACCCTGGCACTGGAGTGGACACATTTTTGTACATAGTCTGGCAGTGAATGAGTTAAAAACACATCAAATTAGGTACTTTTTCCATCTTTTTGGAATACTATTGTATTTTATTTGCAGTCCACTCATTGCTTTTTGGCTGGCTGACTCAAGCAAAATACCGACCCCCCCCCTCCCCCAATCTCCCCCACCTCCCTTTTGTATTGAGGCTTTCCACCCAGACACAATAGCAATAGAGAACCTCACCAGCCTTTCCGTAAAACTAGCGGCAGAAAAATACACACGTGCACCCGGGACTTGAATGGTACTTCGTGGGGATGTGCACAAAGTGCAATCAAAATGGCTAACAAAGAAAAACACAAGTGCAGAGGGAGGAAGTGCAACAGTCAAGCTAGCTCTTGGCTGCGCTTCCCAACCGCTACTGTTTATCACCAGACCGCCTCATTCATGAATGCCCGATTCAACTCGGAGAAGAAAGTCAGCGTACGTTATTCACCTTCTCGCCGTTGTGTTCGTCTCAAACCAGATGGTTCTTCTCTATCTAGCTAGCGAATAGATAGCCAAAAGATAGCTAGCTAACTAGATAAATATCTAATACATAGCTAACTAGATAGCTTGCGAGCCAGCTACATAGCTAATATTTAGCAAATAGAGAGCAAATAAAGTGTTAGGTCGGTAGCCAGTCCGATAGCTAGCTAGCAAGCTTGCTAGCTAGCTAGATAGCCATATAGATAGATACAGGTAGATAATTAGATAGTTAGATAGTTAGTTAGATAGCTAAATAGTGATATGTCTAAATAGCTAGATAGCTAAATAGTTAGCTAAATAGCTACATAGTTAGATAACTAAATAGCTCGATAGGTAGATAGCCAAATAGCTCCATAGTTAGACAGCTAAATAGCTAGATAGGTAGATAGGTAGATAGCTAAATAGTTGGATAGCGAAATAACTAAAGAGTTAGCTAAAAAGCTAAAGAGTTAGCTAGCTAAATAGCTAAAGAATTAGATAGCTAAATAGCTAAATACCTCCATAGGTAGATAGCTAATAGTTAGATGGCTAAATAGACAGCTAAATAGTTAAATAGCTAAATAGTTAGATCGCTAAATCGCTAAATAGTTAGATCGCTAAATCTCTAAATAGTAAGATAGCTAAATAGTTAGATCGCTAAATAGTTAGTTAGCAAAATAACTAAATAATTAGATAGCTAAATCGCTAAATAGTTAGATAGCTAAATCACTAAATAGATATCTAAATAGTTAGATAGCTAAATCGCTAAATAGATATCTAAATAGTTAGATAGCTAAATCGCTAAATAGTTAAAGAGTTAGATATCTAAATAGCTAAATAGTTAGATAGCTAAATAGCTCAAGAGTTAGATAGCTAAATAGTTAGATAACTAAATAGTTAGATAGCTAAATAGCTAAATAGTTAGCTAAATAATTAGTTAGCTAAATCGCTAAATAGTTACATCGCTAAATCTGCAAATAGTAAGATAGCTAAATAGTTAGATAGCTAAATCGCTAAATAGTTAGATAGCTAAATAGTTAGTTGGCAAAATAACTAAATAGTTAAATCGCTAAATAGTTAGCTAGCTAAATCACGAAATAGATATCTAAATAGTTAGATAGCTAAATCTCTAATTAGTTAAACAGTTAGATATCTAAATAGCTAAAGAGTTAGATAGCTAAATAGCTCAAGAGTTAGATAGCGAAATAGTTAGATAGCTAAATAGTTAGATAGCTAAATAAAAAAAAGTTAGATAGCTAAATAAAAACAAGTGAAGAGAGGAGACTTCACACACGCACCACGGTTACTTCAGAGCAATGGCCAGGGTGGGTGGGAAAAAAAATTGGGGCCAATTAATTGCTGTAAATTGAAAATAATAATTGTGTTCAAATGGTCCTACCATACAAACAACGAGACCATTATTCTACCAATACAGTTTTAATCAACAAATACTGTAACTGACAAAAGTCAGCTGTGAGGGTTTCAGGTGCACCCAGGCATCAGGAAAAAAAAATATTAGTATATAGATTGGTAGCGCTGGAAAAGGTGGTGGGCAGGGTGCGGAGGGTCCAATCGGACGCCCTTGTTTTGATTTTTGCGGTGTGAGAGTGGCTACCTGAGTTCCGAGCAACTGTGATGTCATTTTTAGTCAAACACCCCCCTCTCCTCCAACCCCCACCGAGATGCAAAAAAATGGATAAATTTTTCTGTTTGACTCGAGTACCGTGTTTAGACTAGCAGGAAATCCAGCGACAGAAACTCTCCCACAGTCGTTCAGGTGGAAGCGGTGAACCCCCACATGTCCACTTCCTGTCCTGGTTCCCACACCTCTGCTTCGATGCCCCTCGCCTGATCGTTCCTGTTGTCGGGGGGGAAAAAAAAAAGAGTCCATCCGGTCACACGCTGTGAAAAAGTACCTCGTGCGGTCGAGGGGATTGTCGCCGGCTGCGACCGCGGCAGATTGTTATTGTTGCATAATCCCGATTGACGAGGGGTAAAGCGCATAGGGCACTTCCGCACATCGCGCCCAATCATTTCTGATGGAATATAATATCAATAGTTGCTTGGTACATGATTTATTTGAGGCACATTTGAACGACTTTGCTGAGTTTTTCTGTGGGTGAGCAGCGGCAGCCATGCGCGCCAGGGTTCACTCAACCCGGAAGTAACTCAGATAGAAAGCGAGCCAATAGACAGTTAATAGCTAGATAGATAGATAGCAAATAAATACCCTAGATATTTAGCGAGCAAATAGTTAGCAAATAGATCCTGTAGATATTTAGCTACCTACCTAGCTAGCTAGCTAGCTAGATAGCTGGATAAATAGCTAATAGATAGCAAAAAGATACTGTAGACATCGAGCTAGCTAAATAGATAGCTGGATAAATAGCATATAGATACTGTAGTTATTTAGCTAGCAAAATAGTTAGCAAATAGATACTGTAGATATCTAGCTAGATAGATAGCTAGCTAGATAGCTGGATAAATCGCAAATAGATACTGTAGATATCAGGCTAGCTAGGTAGTTAACTAGCTAACTAGATAGCTGGATAAATAGCAAATACATAGCAAATAGATACTGTAGGTATCGAGCTAGCTATATACCTATCTAGATAGATAGCTGGATAAATAGCAAATAGATCCTGTAGATATCTAGGTAGCTAGATAGCTAGCTGGATAAATAGCAAATAGATAGCAAATAGATACTGGAGATATTGAGCTAGTGAAATAACTAGCTAGCTAGATAGATAGCAAATAGATAGCAAATAGATACTGGAGATATTGAGCTAGTGAAATAGCTAGCTAGCTAGATAGATAGCTGGATAAATAGCAAATAGATGGCTGGATAAATAGCAAATAGATAACAAATAGATACTGGATATATCGAGCTAGCTTGATAGCTAGATAGATAGATGGATATATAGCAAATAGATACTGTAGATATCGAGCTAGCTAGTTCGCTTGCTAGATAGATAGCTGGATAAATAGCAAATAGATAATAGATAAATAGATAATAGATACTGTATATAATAAGCTAGCTACATAGATAGATAGATAGATAAATAGATGGATAGATGGATAGATGGATGGATAGCTAGTTCATAAAATGAAGTAAAGAGAGAAAAAAATAAATAAGAATAAAGTCAAGACAAAAGACAAAAAAGGCTAAATGGGACAAAAGAGAGTTGTGCATAAGCGAGTATTTTGGTGTCGTTTGCGCTTGCCGTGTTTGCCGTGTGATGTTTCCAT
Source organism: Hippocampus bargibanti (assembly GCF_051943395.1). Taxonomy (NCBI): domain Eukaryota; kingdom Metazoa; phylum Chordata; class Actinopteri; order Syngnathiformes; family Syngnathidae; genus Hippocampus; species Hippocampus bargibanti. The sequence continues at coordinate 2,139,008 of NC_142738.1, read as the reverse complement.
TGTAAAATGTTGGCTCAAGAGTGGTTGGGAAAGCGAGGGCTTTGGCTTTGGCGGCGAGGATCCATATCATTGTGTTGGGGAAGCGGCTCTCCGCCGGTGTTGTTGCTTTTAGGCAAATCCCCGCTTTTCCGATCTCAGCCGCATTACTGCCACTGCCACGACGACGGAAGCCCTCCAAGTGTGGGAGAGCCGGGAGTAGCACGTAGCCACCGGAATTGACCATTTTGTATCTCTGCGCATGGATTCTAGCGCTACATTGACTTTGTCTGTGTTTATTTACAAACTCCCTTTTAGATTTTATACAAAGAAGAAAACAAATCCAAATAAGTTTCTGACGGTTGTTCCGCAACCAATGGCCGCCGATAGCCATCGTGGCTCACTAGCGTCAAGCTAAACTGGCATGAACGCTTCACTTCCTTTGCCCCGGGGAGCTGGCGCAATGCGCTGACGGGATCCATTTGGCTGGCTAACTCAAGCATCCATCGCAATATTATTTATCTAAGCTAAAAGCTTACACACACCCACCCACCCCCCACAGTTTATCTAGCTAAAAGCATCAGCTAACTTTTATTTAGCTACCTGCTAAATAAAAGCCTGAGCTAGCTTTTAGTTAGCTCGCTAGCAAAAGGTTTCAGCTTGCTTGCTGAAAACATCAGCGAGCTAGCTAAAAACATCAGCTAGCTAGCTAAGTGAACTATCTAGCTATCTAGCTATCTAAATATCTAGCTATCTAAATATCTAAATATCTAAATATCGGAATATCTGAATATCTGAATACAGTAAAGTCTCGTTATATCGATATTCAAGGGAGTCCGAAAAAATATCGATATAACCGGGATTATCGATATATCCGACTCTGTTTGCATGTAATTTTCTCCGTGCGTGCATAGAAATAGTATCGATATAACCGGGACTATCGATATATCCGATATCGATATAACGAGACTTTACTGTATCTGAAAATCTGAATGTCTGAATATCTGAATATCTGAAAATCTGTAAATCTGAAAATCTGAAAATACCCAAAAATCCAAAAATCAAAAAGTCAAAAAATCACCCCCCCAAAAAAAATCCAAACATCAAAAAATCTAAATCTGTCAATATGTCAATCTGTAAATCTAAAAATCTTAAAATCTTAAAATCTTAAAATCTTAAAATCTAAAAATCTTAAAATCTTAAAATCTTAAAATCTTAAAATCCCCAAAAATCCCCCAAAATCCCAAAAATCCAAGCATCCCCAAAAATCAAAAAAATCAAAAAGTCAAAAAATCAAAACAATCTAAAGGTCTGTCAATCTGTAAATCTAAAAATCTAAAAATCCCCAAAAATCCAAACATCCCCAAAAATCCCAAAAATCCAAAAATCAAAAAGTCAAAACATCAAAATAATCAAAACAAATCAAAAAATCAAAACAATCTAAAGGTCTGTAAATCTGTAAATCTAAAAATCTAAAAATCTAAAAATTTAAAAATCTAAAAATCCCCAAAAATCCCCAAAAATCCCAAAAACATCCCCAAAAATCAAAAAGTCAAAAAATCAAAACAATCAAAACAAATCAAAAAATCAAAACAATTTAAAGGTCTGTAAATCTGTAAATCTAAAAATCTAAAAATCCCCCAAAATCCAAACATCCCCAAAAATCCCAAAAATCCAAAAAATCAAAAAGTCAAAACATCAAAATAATCAAAACAAATCAAAAAATCAAAACAATCTAAAGGTCTGTAAATCTGTAAATCTAAAAATCTAAAAATCTAAAAATCTAAAAATCCCCAAAAATCCCAAAAACATCCCCAAAAATCAAAAAGTCAAAAAATCAAAACAATCAAAACAAATCAAAAAATCAAAACAATTTAAAGGTCTGTAAATCTGTAAATCTAAAAATCTAAAAATCTCCAAAAATCCCCAAAAATCCAAACATCCCCAAAAATCCCAAAAATCCAAAAATCAAAAAGTCAAAACATCAAAAAATCAAAACAAATCAAAAAATCAAAACAATCTAAAGGTCTGTAAATCTGTAATCTAAAAATCTAAAAATCCCCCAAAATCTCAAAAAATCCCCAAAAAATCCAAAAATCCAAAAAGTGAAAACATTACAAAAATGAAAAAAAAGACAAAAAAAACACAAAAATGAAAACATCAAAAAATGTAAAAAAAATCCAAAAAATGGAAAAGTCTGTCAATCTGTAAATCTGAAAATGTAGCTATCTAGCCAGCAAAGCAAAGTGCAATCAAGAAAAAAAGGGAAGAAAAGTGGCACACATGTTTTGCATTTCGACATCAAAGCCTGCAAGTAGGAGATTAAATCGGAGGACTTGCCATAATGCTTCCCATCGCCCTCATTCAACGAGACGTGACAGCAGGTTGATTCTCTGCCCACAAATTTAGACCCAAAAAGGACATGACACTGTCAAGACCCTCGGCTTGCCTTGAACAGTGATACTTTGCCTTACGAACTTAATTAGTACCCAGAAAGTGTGTGTAAGGTGTATTCCAAACATTAATTTCCCATCGGATACCATTAAAATGAGAATAATCAGTTCCCAAGGGCCCATAAAAATTAAGTTTTAACTAAGTAAGCCTTAAAACCACACACAATATACCTTATTTTATGTAAAGTCGTTTTATTTACCTTTGTGATGGTCGTTGATGACTTGATGGAATGGATAGCTTTTTGCATAGTGTCTCAAGGAGCTCTGGGTTGTACATCTTCAAAGTTTTAGCTATCTAGCTATCCAGCCATCCAGCTATCCAGCTATCTAGCTATATAGCTATCCAGCTATCCAGCTACCTAGCTCTGGATTGCTAGCTAGCGAGATAGCTAAATAGATAAACTTCTTGCGCTTGTATTTTCTACTGGTAAGGCCACAAATTGTCCTCCAGGAAATAAAACTGGACCAGCGAAAGTTCACCTCTTCTTTGTCTTCTACTCAAAAGTTGTGCTGACCCCAAATCCCATATGTGTACTCCCTTTTCTGTTAACACGGCGACAGGAGTCGTGTGTGTTTGGTGTGCTTGTGTGTTTAGCGCAGGAGAGACTCCAGCACACCTGTAGTGGGGGTGGGGATGTGGTGAGGGGGTTCATTACAGCCCGCCTGAGTGATGGCTTGGCCTATGGCAGGCCCTTGTTCATTGTCATCTGCCGACGTCTCCGGACATAATTTGTAAAATCACTTCAAATAACTTCTACTGAGCGTATTTGACAAAGATTTCACCACATATAGCTATACTTTACGTTTTAAGACTCACGCTGAATATTCCGGAAGTCTTGTTTTTGAGTTGGTGACGAGTCCGTATGTGACGTCACTGAAGGAGCACCCCTGACCGAAAAAAAAGGACACATTGTAGCAGTCCTTCCATCACTCTCTTCGACATCAAAGCCTGCAAGTAGGAGATTAAATCGGACGACTTGCCATAATTAAGTAACATTTAGGAACCATTTCCGTTGATTTTAAGATTTAGTATGTATGTGTTTTAAAAAGTACAGTAAAGTCTCGTTATATCGATATCGGTTATATCGATAGTACCGCTTATTACGATACTATTTCTATGAACGCAAGGAGAAAATTTACATGCCGCATGATCGGATTTATCGATAGTCCGGTTATATCGATATTTTTTCCCACTCCCGAGAATATCGATATAACGAGACTTTACTGTACTTGAGTACATCCCGCAAGCTCACATTGTACATGAACATGTGGTCCTACTCCACATCTGTATTTAGATATTGGCTATTACGGTGGGTTTTTTTTGGAAGAGTATTTCTTGAGTCTGCACTTAGTTGAAAATGTTTCAACTTTGTAGCCCATTAGCATAATTTAAAGCAGTCCAAAATGCCGAGAAATGCTCAATCCAAATCCAGATTCCCGTTTTGCCGCCGCCTTTACGTCGCCCTCTTTTGTTCGCTGACGAAGCCTCTTGGATAGGAGGCGAAACGTCGGACACCTTCAAAAAAAAGTACAGATGACGGTTGAAGAAAACTTGAGCCATGATATCACTTCAGTCGCTTTGCCTTTAAGCCTTGACGTGACAAGCAGTAATCATAAGCCACGTCGGCCCCCCACGGCGGAAAGCAGGGGACAAAGGAGCTGACCGAGCTCGCAAATCCTAATTAAGGAGCCAAATTAAATGTCAGCATGCCCCCCCCCCCCACCCCCTTTTCCCTCCTAGTAAAGTCCGAGTCACGCATGAATGTGAAACAAATGTTTGGCTGCAAGCATTCAGAGTTCCGTCATGTAAACTTTGGCAGACTCGTCGAGTTAAGCTAACATACTAAATTGTCCACCCGCTTGCAACAGGGTAAAACCAGTCCCAACGTGGGCTGATTTGGGTCTTTGACTACTCCCACCCTATGAGGACCAATAATAATAATAATAATAATAATAGTGATAGTAGTGATAATAGTAGTAATAATAGTAGTAGTAGTAGTAGTAGTAGTAATAGTAATCAGAATCAGAATAATCTTTATTGCCAAGTATGTAGAACACACAAGGAATTTGTTTCCGGTAGAACACACTGCACTAGTATCATCATCAAAAAATTGCTAAGTGGCACTATACAGTTCCATTTGGGCTACTGTTGAATAATAATAATAATAATAATAATAATAATAATAATAATAATAATAATAATCCATTTAATTTACAAGCACCTTTCAAAACTCTCAAGGTCACTTTACAGCCACAGGATACGTTTTTCTATGGGTGAGCAGCGGCAGCCACACGCGCCAGCGTTCACTCAACCTGGAAGTAATTCAGATTGAAAGCTCGCCAAATAGCTAATAGATAGCCAGCCAGCTAGCTATAATAATAATAATAATAATAATAATAATAATAATAATAATAATCCATTTAATTTACAAGCACCTTTCAAAACTCTCAAGGTCACTTTACAGTCACATGATAAGTTTTTCTATGGGCGAGCAGCGGCAGCCACACACGCCAGCGTTCACTCAACCCGGAAGTAGTCAAGTAGATAGAAAGCTAGCTAGCAAGCTAATAGATAGCTAATAGTTATCCGGCTATATAGCTATATATATATATATATATATATATATATATATATATATATATATATATATATATATATATATATATATATATATATATATATCAAAACCTACCTATTTAAAATAGCATTTTCTGTGTCGCTCTATCTCTTGTTTCTATTTGTAATTGTACTTTATTTATTGTAGTATCTATGCTTGTCTGTGACTGTAAAGTGTCCTTGAGAGCTTTGAAAGGTGTTTAAAATAAAATGCATTATTATTATTATTATTATTAGTATTATTATTATTATTAGTAGTAGTAGTAGTAGTAGTAGTACTAGTAGTAGTAGTAGTAGTAGTAGTAGTATATAGCCAATAGATAGCCAGCCAGATCAGCCATCAGAGAGCTAATGAATAGCAAAAAGCTATCTAGCTAGTCAGCTAGCCAGATAGCTAGCTAGATAGCCATCTATCTAGCCAGATAGATGGATATCTAGCTGGAGAGCTAGAATGATAGATAGCCATATATCTAATAGCTAGATAGCTAGCCAGCTACATAGCTAGTAGATAGCAGGGCGTTGTTTTCGCCATCTTGCGTGTTGGCAACGGGGCGTTTGCTCGGATTGTTGGAGCGTGATGAAAGAAAAATGGCCAATTTAATCCCCAAAATGGCCGCTTTAATCCCCAAAATGGTGGCTATGGGGCCTACGTGTCTTGGGTTCTCCTTGGAAATGATTTGGTCGGGGGGGGCAAATTAAAATGTCCAGGCTGCACCCTCCCCCTTCAAAAAAAATATTTCTATGCAAGGGAGGGGGGATGGGGGGGGGGTCTCCGACTGGCAGCAATAAATAGATTCTTTCTTTAACACGCCTAATCCTGCTAAACAGCAACAAATCCTATTAGGCCATGAATGATAAATCCTTCCAATTCCTCCCCCATGCAGCTGAGAAGAAGGGCCCAAATCGCCCCCCCCCCACAACCCCCTCCTCATCCTTGATGATCATGCACACCCAGACACGCAAGAAAGCGGTTCCCAATCACATGCCTGGTCCGTGCGGCATTTGGTACCAGGCCACAAAAAAAAAAAAAAGATTTATTTTGAAACTTAAAGGACACCCCGAACAGGTTGCGTCCATAATTTGTAAAATCACTTCACACTACTTCTACTGAGCGTATTGTACAAAGATTCCACCGCATATAACTCCATTTTACGTTTTAAGACTCGCCCTGAATATTCCGGAAGTCTTGTTTTTGAGTTGGTGTCGAGTCCTCACCCTACGTCACTGAAGGAACGCCCCTGACCGAAAAAAAAGAACACATTGTAGCAGTCCTTCCATCACGTCAATGCATTTTGCTGGACTTGTTTGGTCTGAAAACTTCGTGTTGCACCAAAAAGAGGCAGAAGAGGGCAACAAAGCTCCGTGTAAGGAATTAATCAGCCTTTGGAAACGGGCTGATTAATTCCTTACACTCACCCATTGTAAAAAAAATTATCCTGTGACTGTAAAGTGACCTTGAGAGTTTTGAAAGGCGCTTACAAATGATATGTATTATTATTATTATTATTATTATTATTATTATTATCGATCCTCTTGAATTTGAAGATGACGAGGAACATTGATTTTTTTAACAGTTTTGGGAGTTGAAACGTAAAATAGATAAACTTTTAAACATGACAGGGAGATAAATGCAGCTGTCATTGCTATTAACGTACATTTTGTTTCTGCTTAAATTGAGCAATGTCTCTATTGTGTTTGACTCTGGTCGATCTCCTCGAACGGTCACCCACCTATGGCCAAACAGTAGTGCTGTTGTCTTGTTTTCTGCTCTCCTATTTGCCTCACGATAACAGCTAACAATATTTGCTAGTTATTGGACCAGTCTCCCGTATTAGTTGGACATTTAATTGCAGGTAATTGTAAACAGCTACCAATATTTACTAGCTAGCAAACATTGCTAACCCATGGACCAGTGTCCCATATTAGCTTGTTCGACTTGTTTTTTTTGTGTAAATTTACATGGCAGGTAATTGTAAACAGCTACCAATATTTACTAGCTAGCAAACATTGCTAACCCATGGCCCAGTGTCCCATATTAGCTTGTTTGACTTGTTTTTTTTTGGGAAATTTACATGGCAGGTAATTGTAAACAGCTACCAATATTTACTAGCTAGCAAACATTGCTAACTCATGGCCCAGTGTCCCATATTAGCTTGTTTGACTTGTTTTTTTGTGTAAATTTACATGGCAGGTAATTGTAAACAGCTACCAATATTTACTAGCTAGCAAACATTGCTAACCCATGGCCCAGTGTCCCATATTAGCTTGTTTGACTTGTTTTTTTGTGTAAATTTACATGGCAGGTAATTGTAAACAGCTACCAATATTTACTAGCTAGCAAACATTGCTAGCCCATGGCCCAGTGTCCCATATTAGCTTGTTTGACTTGTTTTTTTTTGGGAAATTTACATGGCAGGTAATTGTAAACAGCTACCAATATTTACTAGCTAGCAAACATTGCTAACTCATGGCCCAGTGTCCCATATTAGCTTGTTTGACTTGTTTTTTTGTGTAAATTTACATGGCAGGTAATTGTAAACAGCTACCAATATTTACTAGCTAGCAAACATTGCTAACCCATGGCCCAGTGTCCCATATTAGCTTGTTTGACTTGTTTTTTTGTGTAAATTTACATGGCAGGTAATTGTAAACAGCTACCAATATTTACTAGCTAGCAAACATTGCTAGCCCATGGCCCAGTGTCCCATATTAGCTTGTTTGACTTGTTTTTTTTGTGTAAATTTACATGGCAGGTAATTGTAAACAGCTACCAATATTTACTAGCTAGCAAACATTGCTAACCCATGGCCCAGTGTCCCATATTAGCTTGTTCGACTTGTTTTTTTTTTGGAAATTTACATGGCAGGTAATTGTAAACAGCTACCAATATTTACTAGCTAGCAAACATTGCTACCCCATGGCCCAGTGTCCCATATTAGCTTGTTTGACTTGTTTTTTGTGTGTAAATTTACATGGCAGGTAAATGTAAACAGCTACCAATATTTACTAGCTAGCAAACATTGCTAACCCATGGCCCAGTGTCCCATATTAGCTCGTTTGACTTGGTTTTCGTACATTTACATGGCAGGTAATTGTCAACCGCTATCAATGTTTGCTAGCTAGCAAACCTTGCTAACACATGGACCAGTGTCCCATATTAGCTTGTTCGACTTGTTTTTTGGGGGGAAATTTACATGGCAGGTAATTGTAAACATAGCCTGTTAAGGCCTCGATTACTTAGTTTCCATCACATGAAGACCCGAGACGGCGTAACTGTCGGACAAAGGGGGTTCTATTTTCCAAGTGGTGCGGCACAGGTGTCAGTACTAGTTTTCTGGCCGGCCGTACAGTGGCCGCATTGTTCAGGGAGCACTTGCAATGTGTTTTTGGGTGTGGCCCCCACCGGGCACGTTGCTCTTGGCTTCGTCAAGTCGACTTATGAGGTAACCTTTCCAATTATGGGCAAAGCACTTCGAAGGTTTCCAAGCTGCTGCGTTGCCAAGGAGATTGTCAGTCATAGCGTGTCGCATGTCAGTGCTACTATTAGGAAAAAAAGCCTCAGCATTTATTTATTTATTTATTTAAAATTGTTAAAATGTTAAAAACAATTTAAATGTGGAAAATGAAAAAATATATATTTTTACATTTTTGCATTTTTTGAATTTTTACAATGTAACAATTTCACAATTTTATACTTCTACATATATACAATTTAACAATTTTACAATTGTATACTTTTACATATATACATTGTACATTAAAAAAAATATTTTTAATGTTTAATTTTACATGTTATTTTTTTACTTTGCATTTCTCAATTTTTGAAATGCTACATTTTTGAAATTGAGTTTTTACATTTTTTCGTTTTTATACTTTAACATTTATACATTTTAATTACAAATGTAACGTTTTTAATATTTAAAATTTTATTAAATATTTAATTTTTTAAATCTTAAATTTTTAACATTTTTATTTTAGTTATTTTACATTTTTTAATTTTTTAATTTCAAATATTTAAATTTTGAATTTTGTTAATTTTTGAGTTTTTTATACTTTAACATTGTATTTTGTGTATGTAATGTAATGTTTTTAATGTTTTTAATATTTCAAATGTTTTAAATATTAAATTTTTTAAATCTTATTTTTTTAACAGTTTCATTTTATTTTACATTTTTAAATTTTTGATTTTTTTTTTAATTTTTGAATGTTGACATTTTTTACATTTTTTAATTGTCAGACGAGAACGGCTCCTCAAATTAAAAAATAAAAAAGCGAAAAAAAAGCACGATGGGTCCCAGCAAGATCTTTCTAGCAGTTACGGCATCGCCGCGCCGACCGCATGCTGTTATTATAATTCATACCGCGATGGCTTTCTGGCACGCTGCATTTTTTTTGGAGATCAAACATCTCTGAAAGAGCGTGTCATCTTATCCACCTTATCCCCCCCCCCCCCCCCCCCCACACGTGATGCGATAAAGGCACGTCTGTTTTGGGGCAGAACAGAAGGAGAGCACATCTCTTTGATGACCAAAGCACAGCCCGTAAAGCTTATCGCTCCTCTACACACACACACACACACACACACACACACACACACACACACACACACACACACACACACACACACACACACACACACACACACACACACACACACACACACATTCCAGTTTCAAAGGTTTTGTGAGGTCCGGATAACTCCAGATAAGGAGTGAGGACCACCGTTGCTGATAAGTTTAGAGAAGAACTAGTGTTACATTTGAACACTAAATTTCACCCCATTTCCCACTTTAACTTCTTTAAAAACAAAGAAATAAAAAGTGGACTTGATACTGTAATAACAGCAGGAGTGAGGTTTCTGAACATTCAACGGTACATTCAAAGTCCTCACTCCTGTAGTGAATTTGGTTAAAATATTGTTTTACTTTTTGTGGTAAACTTTTTCCTCCCACTAACCACGCACACACGGAAACGCACACAGTGAGTAAAAACTGTGTGTATCCAAGTGAAATGAAAATACACACAAAAAAATCATTTTGGGTGAATTTGTGAGGACCTCTCTGAAACTTTATCAGATGCATATATAGACCCTCTAAAAGCTTTTAGAATGAAAAACTTGTGAGGACCGGCCAAAAGGTCCTCACTTGTCAAAAATCTCCTCACTACGTATGGTATAAAATGTTAGTAGTCCTCACAAGACTCGTCATACAAACACACACACCCATAAACACACACAGTGCGTAAAAAGCGTGTGCATCCAAGTGAAATGAAAATACACACCCCCAAAAAAAATATTTTGGGTGAATTTGTGAGGACCTCTCTGAAACTTTAACAGTTGCATATATAGACCATCTAGAAGCCTTTATAATGAAATACTTGTGAGGACCGGCCAAAATGTCCTCACTTGTATTCTATTTGTGATTGTATTTTATTTATTATAGTACCTATGCTTGTCTGTTACTGTAAAGTGTCCTTGAGAGCTTTGAAAGGCGCTTAAAATGTAATGTATTATCATTATTATGATTATTACTTGTCAAAAATGTCCTCACTACGTATGGTATAAAATTTTAGTGGTCCTCACAAGACTAGTCATACAAACACATACACACACACAGCGGCAACATGCATGACTTCAAAGATATTCGAAGCATTTGATGATTTCCCGCCAACGTTTTGATGGTGGGTGTTAGGAAGGGGAGGGTAGGGGTTGTTGGGGGGGGGGAGGTACTTTAACACATGTGCAATTGCCAATGTGGCAATCTCAAAATATTCACGTCGACAGTGTATGTGTTTGTTTGTGGGGTGATAGGGGGAGTAGAGGGGGGTCGTTTGATAGACAAGGCCGCCTCTTGACTCACAGCAACTTTGCAGTTGATGAAGAGCGAAGGAAGCGGCATTTAATCCAGCTGGGATCAGCCCAAACGAGGGCAAATTTAGAGCTGCGCTTGGTGTGATGGAGGCTGGTTCGAAATGTTTGTCTGTGAAAATAAATCAATCAATCAATAAATATCCTCTCCATATATTCCATTTCGAGCGCACAACAAATCAATTGGATTGGATGTATAGTGATACCTTTGTTCACGGACTTAATTGTTTCCCAGACAGAGTGTGTAAGGCGAAAAGTGTGTATCCCAAAAAATAATTTCACATAGGAAACCATTATAATGAAAATAATCCGTTCCCAGGTCCCCATAAAACATAATTTTCTACTTTCTAATTTTCTAAGCCTTAAAACTACACAAAATAGACCTTATTTTATGTATAATAAATATGCTATGGTATTATAATTACAGAAATACACTGTACTGTATAATAAAGTCGTTTTATTTAACTTTTTGATGGTCGTTGATGGCTTGATGGAATGGAGTGGCCGCTTTCATCAGCATTAAACACTTGATGAGGAACGTAGCCTTCTTCTTTCGTCATCTTGAGGAATGATCCCTTGTAGGTACAGTAAAGTCTCGTTATATCGATATCGGTTATATCGATAGTACTGATTATTACGATACTATTTCTATGAACTCAGGGAGAAAATTTACATGCCCGCAGGATCGGATATATCGATAGTCCGGTTATATCGATATTTTTTCCGACTCCCGAGAATATCGATATAACGAGACTTTACTGTACTTTCTCTGCGATAATTTTACCTAGTTCATCATCAATTGTGTTCTGTTCTGTAAACCGACCCAAAATAAATAAATAAATAAACCGATCAAAAATAAATACATAAATAAATACGTATGTATTTATTTATTTGTATGTATGTACATAAGAACATGCATACCAAGCAGTGACGGTGAGGGTGGGGTAGGGGGGGCCATGGAGCTGTGGTAATTTTCATTCCCCATAAGTTGAGAGAGGGCCTCATTCTTTTCATGTTTGCCATTGTTTGTGTGCAGGAGGAAAAATAGGCAGGAAACTAGACAACAGCAAAACAAAAAAAATACCTTGATGTTGATGTTTCGCGCTCTCAGGTTTCAAGCATTGTCTCTCAAGTCCTGTTTTTGTGCCCCTCCCCCGACCCACCCCAATCCTCCTTCGCCGCCTAATTAAGACCTCAGAGCGACTTGTTGACTCCACAAAGGCTCGTGTTTGGGCAGCGTGCTTATGTGTGGGTGTGCCCCGCCTTGGTTTGGACATAGCTTGAGTGCTACATGGATTTACACCCCCCAAGCCCTCAAACCCTCCACCACGCACACACACACACACACACACACACACACACACATCCCCTCGTCCCGCCCCGCCGCCCAACATACAAAAGCATCGGCTCGCACACAAGAATGGAGTCATTCATTTAGCGTTTGAGGGCCGCTCAAGTGGAGTGTGACGCTGAGTTCGCTCTTGCGTCGCTAATGCCCCCCCCCCATCACACCCCAGAAAATGCTGATAAACAATTCGGGGGTGCCTTTTTTTCCCACATAAAACAACAAAAAAATACAATTTAATCTGTGATTACAATGGTACGGAACTTCAAACATGCAGGGGTTGACTGTAGTTTGAAGTTGTAGTATCACTAATCTCCACCGGATGGCAGTTTTGCGTTGAAAGGCTCCCTAAAAGCACGTCCCTTGGTCTCGTAGCAGCACATCTGTGTCAACACAAAGACAGGGAAGAAAAAAAAAAAAACACCCAAAAAAGCCCACTGGTATGGAGTTAAATGGCGGCGACGAAACCGCTAGCTGCAAACAACGCGCACACGCACGAGCCATCCTCGCTGTCGTTTCAGTGTACGGCGCCGCACGTGTGTGTTTGTTTTCTCTTGGAGGCGCATGTCGAGTTTGACAGCTGCATGTTTGGATGATTTGTGAAGGCCTCGCCAGAGTAAATAGAAGCATAAATAGAACATTTTTGTTGACTGTGTGGGCTTTTTGTGCTCATCCACGGCCATGAAAGCGCACCCGGTATGAGACTTGAAATCGCATCAGTCGTTCAAATTGTCATGTGAATTTGGACATTAGAGTTACAGCTGTGTGACAAAGTTAAGTAAACATTTAACAATTTACTCGACCGTCTACTCAAAATTGTACGTAAGTTTGATCGTGAGCGCCAATGGAAGCATTTGCCTTTTTTCCATGTTAGCGCTTTGTTCCAGCTTCAGCTGTTGTTAAAGCACTATATAAACCAATATGTATGTATTTCATTGTATTTTCGACAGTCGCCCTCATTTCAAGCTCATATAACTCCAGACCCATACAATTTAGGAATTAACGATTTTTTTTTTCTGATGAAAGAATACAGTCTAAGGGTTCTTACGTTGCATTGACTGTTTATGTAGTCCTAAAGCTCAATATTCTGTGGGTCCTGCAATTTGAGTGACAATGACAAATATCCTGGAACTGGACTGGACACATTTTAGCACATTGTCTGGCAGTGAACGAGTTAACTATTATTTATTTATTTATTTATTTATTTATTTATTTATTTATTTATTTATTTATTTATTTGTTTGTTTATTTGTTACATGTTTACCTATTTATGTATTTGTTTTTGGTCGGGTTATTTATTTATTTATTTGTCCTCCGATTGGTCTATTTACGTATTTATGTATTTATTTATTTGTTTATTTATTTATTTGTTACATGTTTACCTATTTATGTATTTGTTTTTGGTCGGTTTATTTATTTACTTATTTGTCCTCCGATTGGTCTATTTATTTATTTATTTATTTATTTTTGGTCGGTTTATTTTGTTATTTGTTAATTCATTTATCTACCTATTTATTTATTTTTGGTCAGATAGGTCAGTTTATTTATTTATTTATTTATTGCATATTTACCTATTTATGTATTTGTTTTTGGTCAGATTGGTCGGTTTATTTATTTGTTTATTTGTTTATCTACTTATTTATTTCTTTATCCTCGGATTTGTCAATTTATTTATTTAAAGGAGTATTTATTTCTTTATTAATTTATTTTTGGTCGGTTTATTTTTTTGTTTATTCATTTATCTACCTATTTATTTATTTATGGTCAGATAGGTCAGTTTATTTATTTATTTATTTATTGATTGTCAGATTGGTTTATTTATTTATTTATTTATTTATTTATTTGTTTGTTTATTTATTTATTTTTGTTTATTTATCTTCCTATTTATTTATGGTTTTTTATTTATTCATGGATTTATTTATTTATTTATTTATTTATTTTTGTTTATTTATCTTCCAATTTATTTATTTATGGTTTTTTATTTATTCATGTATTTTTTTATTTTTTTATTTTTTTATTTTAGGGGGGGTACTTGGTGTGAACCGTTTGTCTGTTTGTGCACTCCCAGCGGTTCAGGGTGTCCCCCGCCGAGCAACCAAAGACGGCTGGGAGAGAGCATGACCCTCGAGGGATGAACGGATTTAGAAAATGGATGATGAAATGGATGGATGGATGAGTAACTCTCAGGGGGCGGGATGGAGGGGTGGGAGGGAGGGGTGGGAGGGGTCATTAATATGTGTCAAGCGTAAGCCGGTGAAGCCCTTTGAGACTCTTTGTGTGATTGACGGCTGCGGTATCTAAATAAATTTGACTCGACTTGACTTTTATAAGCTTCGTGTAAAATGATGTACGGCTGGAACTTTAACGCAGCACTTAAACCTTTGAAAATGGAAAGGGGGTGGGGGGGGGGGTGCTATAATTCCGGAATTTATTGCACGTAAGAATTTGGTTGGTTTAAGAAAAAAAGAAAGAAAAGATCTGTACATTAAAGTTAAATTGAAATAAAGTGTACTTGATGCACTGCATTTGAATACAAAAATATTTTTCAATGGACTGCAGGGAGTATTTCCAGGTTTATTTATTTATTTGTTTATTTATTTATTGTCTATTTGTTTTTCAAGTTATTTATGTACTCATTTATTTATTTATCAATCTATATTTCATTTTGTAATGATTTTTCTATTTATTTATCTCTATTTATCTATTTATTTATTTACTGTCCATTTATTTGTCTATTTGTTTATTTAGTGTCTGTTGTCTATTTATTTGTCTGTTTATTTATTTACCTACACATTCATTTATTTATTTATCTATATATTTTTAATTTTGCATTTGTGTAGGTGTTTAAGTATCTGTTTATTTCTTTGTATATTTATTTGTTGTCTATTTATTTTCTTTATTTGTTCCTTCATGTATTTATTTATTTATTTATTTATTTATTTGTCTGTTTATTTGTTCTTTTGTTGTCTATTCAATTGTGTATTTATTTTATTTATTTACTCCATTTATTTATTTATTTATTTATTTATTCATAATAATACATTTCATTTATAAGCGCCTGATTTATTTATTTCCTTTGTTATATATTCATTTATTTATCTATTTATTTATGTATGTATGTATGTATGTATGTAATGTGTTTATTTATTTATTTATTTATTTATTTATTTATTTATTTATTTATTTGTCTGTGTTTATTTGTTCTTTTGTTGTCTATTCAATTGTGTATTTATTTTATTTATTTACTCCATGTATTTATTTATTTATTTATTTATTTATTATTTATTCATAATAATGCATTTCATTTATAAGCGCCTGATTTATTTATTTCCTTTCTTATATATTCATTTATTTATCTATTTATGTATGTATGTATGAATGTGTTTATTTATTTATTTATTTATTTATTTATTTATTTATTTATTTATTTATTAATGTATGCATGCATTCATGCGTTCGTTCATTCATTCATTCATTCATTTATTTATTTATTTATTTATTTATTTATTTATTTATTTATTGTGGTGGCAGTTGAGGAAAAAAAATGTTTGGTTTGTCTTGTGAGTTTTGTAGTTGTAATTTGGCAAACCCCCACACCCCCCCTCCCCAGCCTGACAGCTTGTGGAAGCGCAGGGTGGCTAAAGTCATCGTCACAAATTCATGTTTGGCCCGATTTAAACCTCCTTTCTCCGTATTCTCGTTTGTCTAAGTGAGTTCTCTCTGGGACAGGTGACCTTTCACTTAAGCCAGTCGCTGTTTATGCACCATATCTGATAAAGGGATTTTGGAAAAAAGCGAGCGTGAAAGGGGGCAGGGGGGAGGGGCTTAACAATCCATATATGGATCGACAGCCACAACAAAAAAAAAAGACCAGTTGGGGGGGGGGGGGGGGGGGGGGGGGGGGGGGCGACAATGAAAAAAAGATATTTTAGCTCTTTATGTTTCTTCATGAATTGTGATGTTTTCAATTCAATTCGTCTTTTTATTCTTCTGTGTGTCTGCATGACAGGTTATCTCACGCCCAGAGGTCGGCGGTCAAAGTCCTGCGTCGCATGCAATACTTTGTGGCCCGCAAGAAGTTCCAGGTTAGTAAAAAGCAAGAGGGAGAAGCCGCCATACATTTTGTGTTTTGTTATGGTTGCACGGGAATAGGAACATCAGCTGATTTGCATATTGACGTCTCTGTGTAGGAGCGTGTGCAAACCCTGCACCTGCACGTGTCCTTTTTGATTCACACAAAATATCAATGACACGCTATTTCATTCATTCATTCATTCATTCATTCATTCATTCATTCATTCATTCATTTTTCTTTCTTTCATTTATTTATTTATTTATTTATTTAGTCGCCTGGCCAAATAATATATTTATTTATCTATTTATTTATATATTATATGTTTGTTTTCCTGCTATTTATTTATCTATCTATCTATCTATCTATCTATCTATCTATCTATCTATCTATCTATCTATCTATCTATCTATCTATCTATCTATCTATCTATCTATCTATCTATCTATCTATCTATTTATTTATTCGACCGGCCAAATAATATATTTATTTATCTATTTATTTATATATTATATGTTTGTTTTCCTGCTATCTATCTATCTATCTATCTATCTATCTATCTATCTATCTATCTATCTATCTATCTATCTATCTATCTATCTATCTATCTATCTATCTATCTATCTATCTATCTATCTATCTATCTATCTATCTATCTATCTATCTATCTATCTATTTATTTATTTATTCGACCGGCCAGATAATATATTTATCTATTTATTTGTTCACATGCTTATTTATCTATTTATTTATATATTATTTATTTATTCATTCATTCATTTATTTATTTATTTATTTATTTATTTATTCGGCCGGCCAAATAATGTTTTTATTTATTTATTTATATATTTCTTTATTTGCATGCTTATCTATTTAGATATTATGTTTCTTTTTTTATTTATTTTTATTTATTTAATTATTCATCTATAGATTGATTGATTGATTGATTGATTGATTGATTGATTGATTGATTGATTGATTGATTTGCATGCTTATTTGTCTATTTATTTATGTATTATGTTTGTTTTGTCATTATTTATTTATTTATTCGCCTGGCCAAATAATGTATTTATTTATCTATTTAAATATGTATTTATTTACATGCTTATTTATCTATTTATTTATTTATTTATTTATGATATGTTTGTTTGCCTGTTATTTATTTAATTATTCACCTGGCCCAAAAAATTATTGATGTATTTATTTATATATTTATTTATCTATTTATTTATTTATTTATTTATTTATTTATTTATTTATTTATTTATTTATTTATTCATTGATTGATTGATTGATTGATTGATTGATTGATTTGCATGCTTATTTGTCTATTTATTTATGTATTATGTATGTTTTGCCATTATTTATTTATTTATTCGCCTGGCCAAATAATGTATTTATCTATTTATATATGTATTTATTTACATGCTTATTTATTTATTTATTTATTTATTTATTTATGATATGTTTGTTTGCCTGTTATTTTTTTAATTATTCACCTGGCCCAAAAAATTATTGATGTATTTATTTATATATTTATTTATCTATTTATTTATTTATTTATTGATTGATTGATTGATTTGCATGCTTATTTGTCTATTTATTTATGTATTATGTTTGTTTTGCCATTATTTATTTAATTATTCACCTGGCCAAATAATGTATTGATGTATTTATTTATATATTTATTTATCTATTTATTTGTACATGATGTTTGTTTGCCCGTTTTTATTTATTTATTTATTCATTCATTTATTTGTTTGTTTGTTTGTTCGTTCACACATTCATTCATACATCCAAAAACTGATGTATTTATTTCCATGTTTATTAATCTATTTATTTATTTATAATCAGTTATTTATTTATTTATTTATTTATTTATTTATTTATTTATTTATGTATGTATTTATTTATTTATTCATTTATTTGAATTACTTTTCCATGTTCCGAAATGGTGACATATGCTCAATTCAGTACCAATAAAGCTAACTAAGCGCTGCCGACATGCATGGTTATTCAGCTGCTTGATGTGCTCGCGCTCACGGTTGACAACGAGGCACTCTAAAACAGCTCGACCATCCAAATGGTTTCCACTGAGCACAGGAGTCAAGGCACTTGCCACAATGGGGCATAAAGTGTTTTGTACGACACAACTCGTGTGTCTATGTGTGTGTGTGTGTGTGTTTGTGTGTGTTTGTGTGTATGTGTTTTTGTGTGTGTGTTTTCAATTAGGACCCTTTTAAGTGATCTCAGCTGCGGCCTTAAAGAGTTCACCGGGTTCTTTCTCACAGCGTTTGTATCCTCGTCGCGAAAAAAACAAAAGCTGTGAAAGGACCTTAATGCGATTGCTGTGACAAGTGCACGATAATGTAGAGACATTACCGTACAACTGTCACTTCACACGCAAACACGCGTGCGCACACACTGTCATAGTCAGCTAACAATGAAGCTTTTGCACTCATAGGGTTTAGGTATGTTTTTTTAAGGGTTGCCAATTTTGTATCTTTTCCTTATTTATGTATTTTATTTGTTTGTGTTTTTATTGACATGCGATCCACAGCAAGCGCGAAAGCCGTACGACGTCCGTGATGTCATCGAGCAGTACTCGCAAGGTCATCTCAACATGATGGTACGCATCAAGGAGCTGCAGAGAAGGTACGACCTTTATTTATGTAGTATTGACTTTACGCTGAAGTTATCATGAAGCCTTTCACGCACCGATTATGAAAACCCGTTAGCCGTCAAATGACAATTTCGGAGATCAAATTATTGTCGCGATTGCAATGTGGTGGTAGACAGCTAAAAGAAGTAGGCAGGAGGGAGAAGCAGGGTGTAATTGGCAAATTACATTGAATAAAAACACAGAAAAAAAAAAACAAAAACGGTCATTAAAAAAAAAAAGTCCAAAGTAACAAACAAAAACCACGACCCAAACATAACTGGTAAAACAAACAATCAACAAACCTTACAGGGTCGAACAAACAAACAGTGATCCCAAGTGGTCGTGCAGGTAGTCCTTTTATGCTCCGAATAACATAATGACCAACAGGTGCGCCACCCTAATTGCCTCCTGTTGATCACAAACAGAAACAATTCGACAACAATCTATTGTTAAACGTTGTAAGGATCTCAACACACCACGAATGATGAGTAGTCCATGTGTGCACATGAAACCCGTCGGGAAGTATAGCGGTGGAATTTTCCATCCCGTATTTATTTTCCATTCCATGATATATGGCTGTAGAAATCCATATGTTTCATTTTATTGCCACGGTACAGTGCATAGATCGGCCAATGTGTGTGCAGTGCAGGCGTGCGTTATATTCAGTCATTTTTGGCTTTTTATGCTCTCGCTCCTTTTAGGTTGGATGGCACACTGGGAAAACCTGGAATGTTCCTCCCAGGTAAAAACACACTGGATAACACACGCTAAGAATGAGCAATATGGCACCTGTCACCCGAGTTAGCGTATAGATGCTAACAGAGAGTGAAAAGTTGACGCGCGACAGCAGTCACGGCATTAGCAACTAGCAGCGAGTGACTGGTTGACTTGTGAGAGCCGGCTAATTACTTTTCAAAAGCAATCACGACGTTAGCTGCTAGCAGCAAGTGGCTGGTTGACTTGTGACAGCTGGCTAATTACTTTTCAAAAGCAGCGACGGCGTTAGCGACTAGCAGCTAGCGGCGAGTGACTGGTTGACTTGTGAGAGCCAGCTAATTACTTTTCAAAACCAGTCACGGCGTTAGTGATTAGCAGCGACCAGCTAGCAGCGAGTGACTGGTTGACTTGTGATAGCCGGCTAATTATTTGTCAAAAGTAGTTATGGCGTTAGTGACTAGCAGCTGGCGGTGAGTGACTGGTTGACTTGTGATAGGCGGCTAAATATATTTCAAAAGCAATCACGGCGTCAGCGACTAGCAGCTACCAGCTAGCAGCGAGTGACTGGTTGACTTCTGACAGCTGGCCAATAACTTTTCAAAAGCAATCACGGCGTTAGCGACTAGCAGCGACCAGCTAGCAGCGAGTGACTGGTTGACTTGTGATAGCCGGCTAATTATTTGTCAAAAGTAGTTATGGCGTTAGTGACTAGCAGCTGGCGGTGAGTGACTGGTTGACTTGTGATAGGCGGCTAAATATATTTCAAAAGCAATCACGGCGTCAGCGACTAGCAGCTACCAGCTAGCAGCGAGTGACTGGTTGACTTCTGACAGCTGGCCAATAACTTTTCAAAAGCAATCACGGCGTTAGCGACTAGCAGCTACCAGCTAGCAGCGAGTGACTGGTTGACTTGTGACAGCTGGCTAATAACTCCTCAAAAGCAGTCACGGCATTAGCGACTAGCAGCTACCAGCTAGCAGCAAGTGACTGGATGACTTGTGATAGCCGGCTAATTATTTGTCAAAAGTAGTGATGGCGTTAGTGACTAGCAGCTGGCGGTGAGTGACTGGTTGACTTGTGATAGCCGGCTAAATATATTTCAAAAGCAATCACGGCGTCAGCGACTAGCAGCTACCAGCTAGCAGCGAGTGACTGGTTGACTTCTGACAGCTGGCCAATAACTCCTCAAAAGCAGTCACGGCATTAGCGACTAGCAGCTACCAGCTAGCAGCGAGTGACTGGTTGACTTGTGACAGCAGGCTAACTACTTTTCAAAAGCAGTCACGGCATTAGCGACTAGCAGCTAGCAGCTAGCAGCGAGTGACTGGTTGACTTCTGACAGCTGGCCAATAACTCTTCAAAAGCAGTCACGGCGTTAGCGACTAGCAGCTACCAGCTAGCAGCGAGTGACTGGTTGACTTGTGACAGCAGGCTAACTACTTTTCAAAAGCAGTCACGGCATTAGCGACTAGCAGCTACCAGCTAGCAGCGAGTGACTGGTTGACTTCTGACAGCTGGCCAATAACTCTTCAAAAGCAGTCACGGCGTTAGCGACTAGCAGCTACCAGCCAGCAGCGAGTGACTGGTTGACTTGTGACAGCAGGCTAACTACTTTTCAAAAGCAGTCACGGCGTTAGCGACTAGCAGCTACCAGCTAGCAGCGAGTGACTGGTTGACTTCTGATAGCTGGCGAATTACTTTTCAAAAGCAGTCACGGCGTCAGCAATTAGCAGCTACCAGCTAGCGGCGAGTGACTGGTTGACTTGTGACAGCAGGCTAACTACTTTTTAAAAGCAGTCACGGCGTTAGCGACTACCAGCTAGCAGCAAGTGACTTGTTGACTTGATGAGTGAATGAAGTACCACTATTTAGCCTGAAAAACATGATACTCTCCGACATCTGTACATCTTCTCAACACAAATATTCCCAAACGTGATCTTTGACCATATTCAGACTACAGATATTGTATTCAGATATAGTGTTCAGATATTTTATTGCGCAACGTCAATGTTGTGAACGGGCGGCCCCTCTGTGGAAATAGCCTGAACTCCCCTGGGCCAACTTTGTTTATTGCATTGACTAAAAGGGAATAAGATGGATGTAGTGACAATATCCATCCCCCTTTTGGAGTGGGTATCTCAAATATGTGCCTCTCACGACTGTGCGGCCCCTTTGGCAAATGTTGAAGCAGCTCCGGTGTGGATATGACATTTGCAGAGTGCTTTTATTTAACGCTAAAAGGTCATTAAACAGTCTGAACTGAAACATTTGGAATTAAAAACCTGTTTGCTGAGCCGTTACACTGTTCCAACGACAGTGCCGTTTCCTTCACCTGCTACGCAAATGCTAAAACGCTGAAACTTTTCAGTTGAAATGACCAGTGTTAAAGTGGCAAGCTTGATGACAGTTAGCAGGAGGAGCTAATGTAGCATCGTATCATTTACTATGATGCCAGTGAAAGTCCTTGGTTCATAAAAAGGCAGCTTGCATGGTGACAGTTAGCAGAATGAGCTAAAGTAGCATCGCTAAAGTAGCATCGAATCATTTAGCATTACCATGATGCCAAATCAAAGTCCTCGGTTCATAAGAACGTAGCTAGCATGATAACAGTTAGCAGGAGAAGGCAAAGTAGCATTGTTTCATTCACCATGATGCCAAATCAACGTCCTCGGTTCACAAAAAAGCAGCTTGAGTGACAATGACAAAAACCCTGGCACTGGACTGGACACATTTTAGCACGTCGTCTGGCAGTGAATGAGTTAACTATTATCATTTATTTATTTATTTATTTATCCGTTTATTTATTTATTTATTGCATATTTACCTATTTATGTATTTGTTTTTGGTCGGATTGGTTGGTTTATTATTTTATTTATTCGTTTATTTATTTATCTACCTATTTATGCATTTATTTTTCATTAGATTGGTCGATTTATTTATTTATTGTTTATTTATTCATATATTTATTTATTTATCCATTCATTTATTTTGTAAATATTTATTAGTTTATTTATTAGTTTATTTATTTATTAGTTTATTTATTTATTAGTTTATTTATTTATTATATATTTACCTATTTATGTATTTGTTTTTGGTCGGATTGGTTGGTTTATTATTTTATTTATTCGTTTATTTATCTACCTATTTATGCATTTATTTTTCGTCGGATTGGTCGATTTATTTATTGTTTGTTTGTTTATATATATTTATTTATTTATCAATTCATTTATTTTGTATATATTTATTTATTTATTAGTTTATTCATTTATTACATATTTACCTATTTATGTATTTGTTTTTGGTCGGATTGGTCGGTTTATTTTTTTTTTATTAGTTTATTTATTAATCTACCTATTTATGCATTTATTTGTCGTCGGATTCATTTATTTATTTATGTATTTATTTATGTATTTATTTAGTTATTTATTTATCTGTTCATTTATTTATTTATTTGTTTATTTATTTATTGCATATTTACCTACTTATGTATTTGTTTTTGGTCGGATTGGTCGGTTTATTTTTTATTAATTAGTTTATTTATTTATCTGCCTAATTATGCATTTATTTGACGTCGGATTTATTTATTTATTTATTTGTTAATTTATTTATTTATTGCATATTTACCTACTTATGTTTTTTTTTTTAATTTTTTTATTATTTATTTATTTATCTACATATATTTATTTATTTATTTATACATGATTTTTTTTTTCTCTTTCGTTTGCCAGGTAAAGGAGAAGATAAAGAATTCCCGACAATCGGAGCGCGAATGATCCGACTGGAAGATAAGGTACGTACGCTTACGCTTACGCTATCGCCGTGTTTCATCTTGTGACGGCGACAGATCGCATCGCGTTTCGGCTTTGTTACGCTTACTTGGATGACGGTTGTTGAATGTGGACACGCTTGTGGTTTTTGTTTTGTTTTGTGCTGCTTTTTTTTCCGTCATGTCATGATGGCTGCAACGGTGGCTTTACTTTTTGGTTATTGCCATTGCCAGACATTCAAAAATGTCAATATTACTTGTTGTTTTATCCCGGAGCCATTTTGTTTATTTGAAATACATGTTGTCACAGTCGGAGAATAGCTACGCAAAAATGGCGAAATGTAAGACAGACACAAAAACGTTTTGTTCTCAAGCTTTTTTTTAACTCTTGGATTGAGTCGAAGAAAAGTGTTAAAAATTAAACAACATGGGAGGGGGACAACGTGATCAATTATGTAAATTCACACATATTCAAGATGAAGAGTAGCACAACGGCCATGTATTTATTTATTTATTGCTTATGTTTTTATTTACTTATTTGCTTTTTTGTTTATCTGTGTATCTATCTATCTATCTATCTATGTATCTATCTATCTATCTATCTATCTATCTATCTATCTATCTATCTATCTATCTATCTATCTATCTATCTATCTATCTATCTATCTATCTATCTATCTATCTATCTATCTATCTATCTATCTAGGGCTCTAGCTCTGTCGCTCGCTAGCGCTCTAGCTCGCTAGCACTGGCCATGTATTTATTTATTGTTTATGTTTTTATTTGCTTATTTGCTTTTTTGTTTATCTGTCTATCTATCTATCTATCTATCTATCTATCTATCTATCTATCTATCTATCTATCTATCTATCTATCTATCTATCTATCTATCTATCTATCTATCTATCTATCTATATCTAGCTAGCTATCTGTCTATCTAGCTAGCTCTCTCTCTCTCCCTCTCTCTCTCTCTCTCTCTCTCTCTCTCTCTCTATCTAGCTATCTAGCTATCTGTCTATCTAGCTATCTAGCTATCTATCTAGCTGTCTAGCTAGCTAGCTCTCTCTCTCTCTCTCTCTCTCTCTCTCTCTCTCTCTATCTATATCTATCTATCTATCTATCTATCTATCTATCTATCTATCTATCTATCTATCTATCTATCTACCTACATCTATCTATCTATCTATCTATCTATCTATCTATCTATCTATCTATCTATCTATCTATCTATCTATCTATCTATCTATCTATCTATCTATCTATCTATCTATCTATCTATCTATCTATCTATCTACATACATGTATCTATCTATCTATCTATCTATCTATCTATCTATCTATCTATCTATCTATCTATCTATCTATCTATCTATCTATCTATCTATCTATCTATCTATCTATCTATCTATCTACATACATGTATCTATCTATCTATCTATCTATCTATCTATCTATCTATCTATCTATCTATCTATCTATCTATCTATCTATCTATCTATCTATCTATCTATCTATCTATCTATCTATCTAGCTAGCTCGCTAGCTCTCTATCTAGCTCTCTATCTAGCTATCTATCTATCTAGCTAGCTCTCTATCCATCCACCCATCTCTCTATCTCTATCTCTTTCTCATCTTGCTACCTACCTACCTCTCTATATCTATCTCTCTCTCTCTCTATCTCTCTCTCTCTCTCTCTACCCAGCTAGCTACCGAGCTAGCTATCTATTTGTTTATCTATTTATTGTTTAATGTTTCTCTATCTCTCTATCTCTTTCTCATCTAGATACCTATCTACCTACCTACCTCTCTATCTCTATATCTATCTCTACCTCTCTACCGCTCTACCCTCTCTCTCTCTCTCTCTCTCTCTCGCTCTCTCTACCCAGCTAGCTACCGATCTAGCTATCTATTTGTTTATCTATTTATTGTTTAATGTTTCCCATTCAAAGAGAAACCTTGACTTAAAATAGGAAATACCATAATGGCGTCGGGGTGTAGTCAAACTCTTTTTGCCAAGTCACATTTCCTGATGAAACGGTCAGATAATGTTGTCGACATTTGTTTTTCTTGTTTGTGTCGAGGTCCGTTGTAGTTCGGCGCCAACCAGGCGAGGCGGCGGCGGCGGCGGCACGATGCCACCGCGATGCCCCGTTTGCCTGTTTATCGGTTTGTCTATTGTGCCACTTTTCCACTGCGCCGTTTGTACCCGTTGAACCGGTGCGTGCCGGCGCCGCTTGTTATTTTTTTTTGGGTTGTTGTTGTTGTTTGTTGCTTTATTTTCCACGTCCAAATCATAGGCTGTGCGAAGGGTTTCGCTTTGTTTGGCAAAATGATGCTTGTGGATTTTGGTCCAAAACGGGCACGCCTGCGTGTGTGTTGACATGATGCAAACCAAAAGTTTAGTCTTCAAGACGATTGACGCATTGCCTGGTTTTTACTTCCTGGACGCGTGAGTCGTCTTGTTTTGAGGGCGACGGCCCACCTGTTGGATAGAAGAAAGGGAGAGGGGGGGAAATGGGACTTCTTTTTTTGGCCCCAGGCAGCAGGTGGATGAACTGAATGACCCTCGGTGCCGTTTCCCGCTCCAGTTAGCATTGAAAAGGTTTTACGAACCAAAGGGGGACACCGGGTCACCTGCAAAATGATGCCCGCAGGATGTGGTAAAAGCAACCCCCCCCCCCCCCTTCCTCAAAAGCGACTTTAGCACAATAACAAGTAATTTCTATTTTGTTAACATTCCAACACTAGAATGTGTCAGAAGAAAAACAGGCTTGGAAGACAGACGAATTGCAGGGACGCTGTGGGAAACGCACACACACACACATGCACGCATTCCTGTCTCAATGGTTTTGTGAGGTCCGGATAACTCCAGATAATGAGTGAGGACCACCGTTGCTGATAAGTTTAGAGCAGAACTAGTGTTACATTTGAACACTAAATTTCACCCCATTTCCCACTTCAACTTCTTTAAAAACAACTAAATAAAACGCAGACTTGAAACTGTAATAACCTCAGGAGTGAGGTTTCTGAATGGGTACATTGAAAGTCCTCACCCCTGTAGTGAATGTGGTTAAAATATTGTTTTCCTTTTTGTCGTATAAACCTTTTCCTCTCATTAACCACACACACACACACATAAACACACGCGATGAGTAAAAAGTGTATGTATTCAGGTGAAATGAAAATATACACCAAAAAAATCATTTTGGGTGAATTTGTGAGGACCTCTCTGAAACTTTCACAGATGCATATATAGACCCTCTAGAAGCCTTTAGAATGAAAAACTTGTCATTAAATGTTCTCACTATGTATGGTACAAAATGTTAGTGGTCCTCACAAGACTAGTCATACAAACACACACACGCGCACACACTACACACGCATACACACACACACACACTGCGGTGTAACTGGTGGTCGACTCCAACAGAGCTTTTCGAGAAGGATCCCACTTGAGGGCGAGTCAACCGTGACGCTAGCGTTTGCTCCACGTGTCATTAGCGTGACGTTTACGAGAAGAAGGCGGGAGGTACCGCCGCCTCGAGAAGGATCGGAAGTGACCGCAACCTTGTTGGAGGTCAACTCCAACTCCTTGCGTGGGCTGTAAACATTGATGGATTGTGAAATATGTTTCCGGAATGATTTGATTTTTCTTTCAATTGTTAGCATTAGCAAGTTTGCCATTTCGTGGGTTTCATTTTCTGAAAGAAACAAGAATGTGTGTGTGTGTGGATGGATGGATGGAGGGATGGATGGATGGATGGATGGATGGATGGATGGATGGATGGATGGATGGATGGATGGATGGATGGATGGATTTATATATACCTGGCCAGCTAGATGGATAGATAGAATCCTGGCGAGCTAGGTGGATAGACACCTGGCGAGCTAGGTGGATAGACACCTGGCTAGCTAGATCGATAGCTAGACACCTAGCTAGCTAGATGGGTAGCTAGACACCTAGCTAGCTAGCTGGATAGCTAGACACCTAGCTAGCTAGACGGATAGATAGATAGCTAGATGGATAGATAGGTACCTAGCAGGCTAGATTGATATATACCTAGCTAGCTAGATGGATAAATAGATACATAGCTAGCTAGATGGATGGATAGATACCTAGCTAGCTAGATGGATTGCTAGATCGATACCTAGCTATCTAGCTGGGGAGCTAGATAGACAGACCGACAGATATACACACATGTTCTTGTTTTTTTAAGAATACGAACCACACAAAATGCTAAACTTGCTAACAATATCGGGTCGGAAAATCCTACTGGACCCTCCGCACCCTGCCCACCACCTTTTCCAGCTACTCCCCTCAGGCAGGCGCTACCGATCCATGCGCACCAAATCAAGCAGACATTTAAACAGCTTCTTCCCCCAAGCCATTAACTCTTTGAACTCTTTGAACTCTTTGAACAGTAGCCCAAATGGAACTGTATAGTGCCACTTAGCATTTTTTTGATGATGATACTAGTGTAGCGTGTTCTACCGGAATCAAATTCCTTGTGTGTTCTACATACTTGGCAATAAAGATGATTCTGATTCCGAATATGGCCAAAAAAATATCCATTTTTTTTCTATCTATATACAGTGATACTTCGGTTTACGAACCCCTTGGCTCACGACCTTTTCGGTGTACGAACGTTAAATTTATGAAAATTTTACCTTGGTATACGAACTATTTTTCGTGATAAACACGGCGCGCCACAATGAGTGATGTGTCGTTCACGAACAAGCCTGTTCTAGCAAGAAAATGTCAGCTGACTGTTTTTGTCCTCTATTCTCCGCCCACAGTCTTCGGTTAAAGCCACGTGATTGGTCAAGAACGCAGCAGTGAGAGGGTGGGGGGGGTTTACAGACAGAGAGAGAGTTTTATGGGGACTTGGTAACGGATTATTCTCATTTTAATGGTTTCCTATGGAAAATAAATTTTTGGGATAGGCACTTTTCGCCTTACACACTGTGTCTGGGAATCAATTAAGTTCGTAAGCCAAGATATCATTGTATATATTTTTTTCCAGACAATGTACTTATATTTTTCCAGCCAATATCTGCATACTTTTGCCCCCTTGTCACAAATCCCATTTTCCCCTCTTATGCTAACTCCACATGCTAACTACTCTGACCGTGCTTGATGAGAGCATGTCAGCCCATAGATTAATGTATCTTTTTACGGGTAGAAGAGAGGGGGGGTCGCGGGGGTGTATAAGGAGAAGGGGTGGACATTGTGCACCCAGCGTCGGCGATGGCCAATGATTAATCACACTGGGGACAAAGAGGCATGAGTGGATTTGATTAATCGCCGATGCGTCCGGCAAAATGCTCTCCGGATTGAATTCTCGGGGAGCGGCTTGGAAACAAAGACGAATGGGGCGGGGGTGGGAGGGGTTTGCACGACAACGGTGTTATCTTTCTGTCACGCGCGGCGCGGGTGATGAAAAATGCCCCCCCGGGCGACAAGCTCAAACAGTGGCTAGTGTTTCTGAGCTTCAACTTGGCCTTTCAGCTTCCCACTTCGATGCTTGCGCCACGTCGCTCACTTTTATGAGAAACGGGATGTTTTCGCACGGTGACGGCCGGCCTGTGAAGGCCCGCCATGTCAAATACAAAAGCGCCTATAAAAAAACAACAACAACTTGTAATCCACTACGCAGTGATTGAATTATGATTACACACCGGCCGAGAGGTCGCCTGTGAAGAAAAACGTCCAACTTGAACTCCGGCAATCTTTTACAATGACGTTTTTTTTTCAGTAAAAATTAAAAAGGCCAGTATATTTGCAGTGTCTGAAACCAATGAGAAAAAGTTAGCGGACACCAGGGCAGACAACTCTGAAAAGTTGCCTGCACGGCCGTAAAGTTGCCTGCTCCATTTTTCGCAACTTCAAACACAATAAGACGACTAATCGGCAAAAAAAAGTATTAAAGGACAACCGACACCATTTTTTTTTGTTTCCTAACTGACATCAGAAAAAACGTTTTATAGCATCTAACATAGCCAAAACACGCAGGCTGATATTTTTAGTCAAATGCAAAACACCAATAAAAATGACCTAAAGCACAGGTGTCAAAGTCAAGGCCCGCGGGCCAAATCTGGCCCGCCACATCATTTTTTTCGGCCCGCGAAAGCAAATCAAACTTGTTAAATTCCATGGTGATTGCTAAAATCTAAGCCAAAATTTCATATTTTTGGATGTCAACCACAATAAAAGTCATTATTCTTGATTTCAGATTTGAAAACGAGTTCTTCATTAATTTGCTGTGTGCTCTATATGTAATATTTGAAGGGATTTAAACATTCTAATGGGTTCCCCAAATTCATCACGGCCCTCGAGAGGAAACCATAACTACAATGTGGCCCGCGGCAAAAAAATGACTTTGACACCCCTGACTTAAAGTGTCCCAAAACTACTTCAAAATGACCTCAGAGATGCCGAGTTTCAGAAGGTCCCGCCCCTTTGTTCGTGACATCACGCCATGACGTCTTACCTTGCTCTAAAATGAAAAAAAAAAATGGCTTCAGATTCGGAGAAGATGCTTTCTTGTTACTCATCAAGTTATGAATATGATTGAGATAGTTCTGAAGAGGAAAGCATACATGTTTGCAATCGATTAAAGAAGTCCTAAGTCGAGCCGGTCGTAAGTCGGATGTTACCGGTAGTCGAATGGTTCTCATTACATCATGTGTATGCTAGCTTTCTAGCTGTCTACCTAGATAGCTATCAATTTGCTATCTATTTTCTGTCTATTAGCTATCTATCTAGCTAGCTGGCTATCTGGCTGTCTATCTATTAGCTAGTTAGCTACATATTAGCTATATACCAAGCTAGCTATCTGGCTGTCTATCTATTAGCTGGCTGGCTAGCTTTCTATCAATTTGAGTTATTCCGGGTTGACGAACGCTGGTGCGTGTGGCTGCCGCTACTCACCTACAGAAAAACTTCTCCTGTGACTGTAAAGTTATCTTGAGAGTTTTGATAGGCGCTTATACATTAAATGTATTATTATTTTTTTATTATTATTATTATTATTATTATTATTATTATTATTATTATAACTTTAATCGCGTTAAAATCCATACTGAAAAAAAGAAAGTTGCATTGAATTGACCCGATTTCATCATTTGCCCTCATTTACTGTATTAAACGTCGCGGCCCGAAGAATGCGCGGCGTGACCTTAATCACGTCTCAATTAAGGCTAAATATGCGATAAATTACAGCGAGGCCAAATAGTGGTAATACTTAAGGAACGGCTGTTTGTTAGGATTCCCATCTGTAAGGCATTTCGGGCCCCTCAACTCTGTAATCAGAGGACGAATTGGTTGGGTTGGGGGGGGGGGCACGGCGTGTGTACGTATGCGCCTGTTTAAACCCGAAACGCGGTACCAGATCGTCGTAAACACATGTGGGCTCATATACGTATTTAGATTTGACTGCTAGCTGGATGCTTGAACGCGCATAAATATACAAAAGCTCAAGACTTTCCACGCATATTTTGATTCCGATTCTGTTTCTTGTTCATCTGGCCGCTTCCACTTAGGGCGCCACGGTTGCGATTGTCGTCGTTCTGCCATTGGGATTCCATCAATCCATCAAACGACCATCACAAACGTAAATAAAACAACTTTATTATACAGTTCAATTTATTTCTATAACACAATAGCACATTTATTATACATAAAATAAGGTATATTTTGTGTAGTTTTAAGGCTCAGAAAATTAGTTGTTGTATGTTTTATGGAGACCTGGGAACAGATTATTCTCATTTTAATGGTTTCCTATGGGAAATTATTTTTTGGGATACACACTTTGCGCCTTACACACTCTGTCTGGGAACCAATTAAGTTCATAAGCCAAGGTATCACTGTAGATAGATAAATAAATATAAATACATATATACATATATATTCTTTCATAACTTTGCTGCTGTGAATTGTAAATTTCTCCACTGCGAGACTAATAAAGGCAAATCCAATCCAATCCAAATACATTATATATATATATATATATATATATATATATATATATATATATATATATATATATATATATATATATATATATATATATATATATATATATATATATATATATCGCCGATGGGTCCAGCTCCAGTGGCAGAGTTTAGAGGTCATTGTCCATCGAGGACGATGACCTCTGAACTCTGCCACATTTGTGCGAAACTCTGACCAAAAAAAAAAAACACAACAAAACAAAACCAAAAGCACGACTGGAAAAGGCGGGATTTCAAAGGTGGACAAACAGGAGGAAGTGCAAGGTGGTTGCGCTGCGCCGCTCTGGAAGGCCAAGTCTAGACATGCCGGGAAGGTTCTGGATGTGTTTGTCTGCAGCGTAGGTCAGCGAGAGTACTGCCATGTTCCAGCATTTTTGCGTATATGTGTGTGTGTGTTTCCTTTGCCAAGTTTCCTCTCTTTGTTTAGAGCGGCCTGGTTCGTCTGGCTCCCCACTGCGCATGCTATGGCCCAACACACACACACACACACACACACACACACACACATTCCTGTTTCAAAGGTGTTGTGAGGTCCGGATAACTCCAGATAAGGTGTGAGGACCACCGTTGCTGACAAGTTGATAGAAGAACTAGTGTTACATTTGAAACTAAATTTCACCTCATTTCCCACTTCAGCTTCTTGAAATACAAAGAAGTAAAAAGCGGACTTAAAACTGTAATAACAGCAGAAGTGAGGTTTCTGAATGGGTACATTCAAAGTACTCATCCCTGTAGTGAATTTGGTTGAGATATCGTTTTACTTTTTCTGGTATGAACTTTTTTTTCTCCTATTAACCACGCACACACACACACACACACAGGGAGTAAAAAGTGTGTGTATCCAAGTGAAATGAAAATACACACAAAAAATCATTTTGGGTGAATTTGTGAGGACCTCTCTGAAACTTTAACAGATGCATATAGAGATCCTTTAGAAGCCTTTAGAATGAAAAACATGTGGGGACTGGCCAAAAGGTCATCACTTGTCAAAAGTGTCCTCACTACATCTGGTATAAAATGTTAGTGGTCCTCACAAGACTCGTCATACAAACACACACACGCACACAAATCTATCAAAACACATTCCAACAACAGGCAGGATGCTCACATGGCAAAGAGGTGCTGGGAAAAGGGAGCCAAAAACGGGGACGGTGGAAAAACAGGGGACATGACATCCATTTGGGAATAAATCACAAAAAAGGGGGATGGGGGGATGGCAGCAGATTGGCAAAGGGTCACGAAGGGCCTTTGAGCTTGAACAATCGGGGGGGCTGTGGCCTGTGCGGTAATGAAGGGGGGCTAGATGGGGGGCGGGGCTAAGTCGACACGGGAATGCACCTGACGTGTCTTCGTCAGCGACGTTAGGTTATATATATATATATATATATATATATATATATATATATATATATATATATATATATATATATATATATATTAATAGCCGATGTGTGTATGTGTATATATAATATTTGTATATGTATGTATGTATATTTGTATGTGTGTGTGTGTGTATAAACCTGTATATGTGTGTATATATATTTGTTTGTGTGCATATTTGTGTGTAAATATTTGTGTGTGTGTACATATGTATATATATGTGTATATACTGTATACTGTATATGTATATATGTGTGTATACTTATATACTTAATACTATATGTATATATATGCATATAGTAGTATATATATATATATATATATGTGTGTGTATGTGTGTGTGTATGTGTGTGTGTATGTGTGTGTATTTGTGTGTGTGTATTTGTTTATGTGTGTATATATGTGTATATACTGTATATATATATATATATATATATATATATATATATATATATATATATGTATCTGTGTGTGTATATATGCGTGTATCAACTGTGTATAATGTGTATGTATGTGTGTTTGTGTATTTCTATATTTATTCAGATGTATGTATATGAATATATGTGTGTATATAGAGTACTATGCGTGCGTAACCTTTCCATGCTGTGTTTATATGGCACACCCTCATCTGGATCCGACGTTGTGAATGTGTCAAGCAGACCTGGTCTTTGTCACGTTTTGGGCAGGGAGTTGAGGTGGGGGGGGGGGGGGGGGTTTACACCGTATTGCATAGCACGCAACGAGAGCGCCGCTTCGCCGACCGTTGGATCGCGTGCAGCTCGAGGTGCAGCCTCGCAGTAAATCACGCTAGGGGCATTGCACTGGCACGACGCTGTTTGGCTCTCTGGCTCTCTTCTCTTAGCGCCACTCTCTAATTTCACAGACGGACGGGCTCTTGCCCACTAGTGTGTCTTGACCACATTCCCTCAAAGCCCAGACGGATAGTCTGCATGTCTGGGCATCATCTCGCTCTCTCGCTTTGGGTCTCATCGTCAAGCTGCTTGGCTGATTTTTAGCTTTTGTCAACGATGGTTGATGGTTTTTTTCCCATCGCCGTCCACATCCAGCATCTCTTTGCATCCACTTAAAGGCTATTTCATCGTCTTTATTTCCATTGGATGGACTTTGCGCCGAAAATATACATTTATAATGTATACAATGCAATACAGTGATACCTTGGCTTACAAACTTAATTGGTTCCCAGGCAGAGTGTGTGAAAGGTGAAAAGTGTGTATTCCAAACATTAATTTCCCATAGGAAACCATTAAGATGAGATTAATCCGTTCCTAGGTCCCCATAAAACATAATTTTCTACTTTTCTAAGCCTTAAAACTACACACAATATACATTATTTTATGTATAATAAATGTGCTATGGTATTATAATGATAGAAATCAACTGTACTGTATAATAAAGTAGTTTTATTTACCTTTGTGACGTTCGTTGATGGCTTGATGGAATGGATAGCTTTTGTCTCAAGGAGCTCTGGGTTGTACATCTTAGAAGTTGTGATATTGCAACAGATGCAGGCAGACACACTAGAAACTTCATTAATAGCTGCTTCCCTTGCTTGTATGTTCTCTTCAAATTATACAAATGGCTCGTGCGGGTTATTTGTGAAGCCTGATTGATGGGATATTTTAACCTTTGTTCATGTATTTATTTATTTTTTTGAATTTTCCTTTTAACTCGGAATACAAAGGGCGTGCGTTTTTACACTGCCCTTATGGGGCAATTTAAAGTGACACGCCTTGTAATGGTGCGTCATTAGCTTTGAAGTCGACTCAAGGAGCGAGAAACCGCAGCCACGCTTGATGGCGGCGGACTGGATGGATGGATGGATGGAAATTAAATTGTAAAAGTTGCGGCTGTATTTTTTTTTTTTTTTTTTCCTTTTCAAAGGACTCGTGCGCAGTCATAATGAAAGAATCGCTGTCTAAGCGATTCTCTTACTTGATGGATCGGTTGAAGTTGGTGTCCCCCATATCCCATCCTTGGATTTTTTATTCTATGTACTTGTTTTGAGAGGGCGACAGATAAGACGTGAGACAGGCAGGGTGATCTTGACACGTCCCGTCCCATGACTCACCGACGAGGAAGTGGGAGGCCGTCCGTGTCTGCGCTGCAGTCGGCTCGATAAGCCCGACGGATAAACAGTCTCGGTTCTGAAGAGGCGCGGGCATAAGAGACGAGAAAAAGGGCGCGCTGACTATGCTGTCGTATCTCCTGGTTCACACCGGGAGGAGGTCTGTCCAGAAGACCAGTGAAGGAGAAGGCTGGAGTCTGCGCGATAAGGGAGATAAGATACGGGGCGGTGATTTATCTTCTCACGGACGCTGAACTGAGGGAGGAAAGCGCTTCTTGTTTGAGGGAGGGGGGGGGGGGTGAAGCATAAACTCACTGAAGGTCTTCAGAATAAATGACATCAACCGGTGGCGGGCAATGAAATTCGTACGTGGGCCATGAGTGGGCACTTATTCGACTTCATCCGCCTCTTCCAATATCATGTCATGATTTATAATATGATTGGAAATATATATATATATATATATATATAAATATATTTATATATATATATATATATATATATTTACATATATTATTTTAGATATATTTATTTATATAATTTATTTATTTCAATTTATTTATTTCAATTTATTCATTAATTCATTAATTCATACATACATTAATTCGTCTATTATTAAAACATTTTTTACATACTTAAAAAAATATATTAATTAATTAATTTATTTATTATTTTTATTTTTTTGTTTGTATTTTTTATTTTTTCTTTGTATTTTTTTTATTTGTTATTACTTTTTTTTATTTGTACATGTATTTTCTATTCTATTCTTCTATTATTAAATCGTTTTTACATAGAAAATATTTAGTTTTTTTATTTTTATCTTTTATTTTTTTGTTTTTATTTTTGTATGTTTAATTTTTTTTTTTTGTTATTACTTATTTTTATTTGTATTTCCAATTTGATTTTTTTTCTATTTTTAATGTCTAATTTTTAATTAAAATCTGGATCCACACAATTTTCACGACCGCCGAACAAAATAAAATTGCTTGCGCACATATTTTTCCCTTGTACAAATTTAGGTTAATTCACGGTCCAAAAACGTGAACAGGAAACCCTGTATGCTAAAATCTATTCAGGCCCCAGCGAGAATTGAACTCGCGACCCCTGGTTTACAAGACCAGTGCTCTAACCACTGAGCTATGAGGCCATGCTGCGCACTCTTGCTACCGTAGGCCTTACATCAAATATTCAAAAATGAAAGAAAAAAATTGCTCATCGCGGCAAAAATAGGCGACTAAAGTGCGCATCTTGCGGTCAAAGGTCAACACACAACATTGTTGTTAGGGGTCACTGGGGTCACTTCCACTCGTCTGTTGGCAGCCAAGGAAGGGGTCATCTCACAAGTCCTTGTGTGCATCTGCTGTGTGTGTGTGTGTGTGTGTGTGTGTGTGTGTGTGTGTGTGTGTGTGTGTGTGTGTGTGTGTGTGTGTGTGTGTGTGTGTGTGTCTGTGTATGTGTTTATATAACTAGTGTTGTGAGGACCACTAACAACTAAAAAAAAAAAAAATAAAATTAAAAATTAAACATACAAAAAAATTTTAATCGAATATAAAAAAAAAAAAAAATACAAAATTAAACATTAAACATTAAAAATATGAAAAATTAAACAATAAAATTCTAAATTAGATAATAAATAAACAAATTAAAAATTCAACATTAAAAATTACAAATACAAAAAAAAATCACATCGGAAATACAAATAAAAATAAAAATACAAAATTGACATTTTTGACAAGTGAGGACCTTTTGGCCAGTCCTCAAGTTTTTCATTCTAAAGGCTTTTAGAGGGTCTATATATCAGAATCAGAATCATCTTTATTGCCAAGTATGTAGAACACACAAGGAATTTGTTTCCGGTCGAACACGCTGCACTAGTATCATCATCAAAAAATTGCAAAGAGGCACTATACAATTCCATTTGGGCTACTTGGTCTCTATATGCATTATATGCGTTAAAGTTTCAGAAAGGTCCTCACAAATTCACCGAAAATGATTTTTTGGGGTGTATTTTCATTTCACTCGGATACACACACTTTTTACTCACTGTGTGTGTGTGTGTGTGTGTGTGTGTGTGTGTGTGTGTGTGTGTGTGTGTGTGTGTGTGTGTGTGTGTGTGTGTGTGTGTGTGTGTGTGTGTGTGTGTGTGTGTGTGTGTGTGTGCGTGGTTAATGAGAAGAAAAAGTTCATACCACAAAAAAGTAATACGATATTTTAACCACATTCACCACAGGGGTGAGGACTTTGAATGTACCCATACAGAGACCTCACTCCTGCTGTTATTTCAGTTCCAAGTCCACTTTTTATTCCTTTGTTTTTAAAGAAGTTGAAGTGGGAAATGGGGTGACATTTAGTCTTCAAATGTAACACTAGTGCTCTCAATTTATCAGGAACGGTGATCCTCACTCCTTATCTGGAGTTATCCGGACCTCACAAAACCATTGAAACAGGGATGTGTGTGTATGTGTGTGTGTGTATGTGTGTTTGTAGCAGCACTGCAGCTTTCCTCAGTTAGCACCTTGACATTGGCACTAGGCCTCTCCGCCAAAATCTGTTGCTTCAGCTACATAGCACCGCCCCTAAGACCCCCCCTCCCCACCCTCTGATAAAATTTCAGTAAGGTGGGGGGGGGGGGCTGATTACTGTGGGAATGCAGATGCTCCTTTGCGTGCTATGGCGACCCCACCCACTGCCGGGAGATTGTGGGGGAGGGCCCGTCTGACGTCTGTCACACACCCGTCCGTCCGTTGACATGACAACCAGGCAGATGGCCGCTAAGAAAAATGAAGCGTTTGAAGCATCACGCGAGCTTCGTTTTATTGCAACGCAATGAACTGACAGAATTATATGAATTTAAAAATCATATCTCAGTGGAGGAAAACTGTTAATAAATCAATATTTTGGAGTTCTTATGCTATCTCTCTCGGGCGCCATATAGACGGTCTGGTCGCCGAGAACAATCAGGCCAACCGCATTCCTGGTCCGACGACGCATAGTTTTGTTTTGTTTTGTTTGGGATTCTTGAGAGAGGCACGCATACATTGGCGTCTTTCTATTTTGGGTTTGTGGATTTTTTTTCCTGTTTTTTAACTCCACTACTGTTAGATGGATAAATAAATGAATAAATAAATACACTCGTAAATACAGTCGTGAATACACTAATAAATACACTAATAAATAAATACACTAAAAAATAAATATACAAATAAACAAATATACAAATAAATAAACAAACAAATAAATACTGCACATAAACACCCAAATAAATACATAAATAATATAATAAATAAATAATAATAAATAATAAATAATAAAGATATACATTAATATATAAATAAAAAATAAATACATAAATAAAAAAATGAATAAATACCTAAATGAATATATAAATACACAAATACACAGAAAAATAAATACATAAACGCATAAACAAATACATAAATATTCAAATAAACAAACAAATAAATACTGTACATAAACACCCAAATCACCATTCATATATAATTAAAAAGTAAATAATAAACACATAAATAAAAAATGAATAAATACCTAAATGAATAAATAAATACATAAATACACAGATAAACAAATACATAAACGTACAAAGAAATACATAAATATACAAATAAACAAACAAATAAATACACAAACAAATACACAAATAAATATACAACTAAACAAACAAATAAATACTGCACATAAACACCCAAATAAATACACAAGTAAATAAATACATAAATAAATAAATGAACATATAATAAAGAAATAAAGACGTACATTAATATATAAATAAAAAATAAAAAATAAATGCATGAATACAAAATGAATAAATACCTAAATGAATATATAAATACATAAATACACAGATAAATGCATAAACAAGTATATACATACACAAATAAACAAATACATAAATAAATACATGCATACATGCATAAATAAATACACCAGGAAATACATACATACACACATAAATAAATAAAGAAATGAATAAATAACTACACAAATAAATAAATAAATAAATAAATAAATAAATAAATAAATAAATAAATAAATACACAAATAAATAAATAAACACACAAATAAATAAATAAACACACAGATAAATAAATACACAAACAAATAAATACATAACAAATACATGATAAATAAATACATACATACATGCATCAGTAAATACATCAAGAAATACATAAATAAACATATAAATAAATAAATAAATAAATAGTACATAAATAAATAAATACACAAATAAATAAATACACAAATAAATACACAAACAAGTAAAACATAATAAATACATAATAAATACATACATATATATACATAAATATACATACATATAAATAAATAAATACACAATTAAATAAATACACAAATAAGTAAAGAAACAAATACACAAACAAATAAACACATAATAAATAAATAATAAATACATACATATATACAAAAATAAATGAATAGAGTTATTCAGTATTGCAATAATACAGCAGTTTTGGAACTGTTTAATTTATATGAACACAGATTTGGATTTGGAGGGGTGAAAAATAATTGAAGAACAATTTTTCTGGAGATTTTCTGCCCTAATAAATAAATAAATAAATAAATAAATAAATAAATCATACATTAATAAATACATAAATACATAAATACATAAATACATAAAGACATAAATACATAAATACATAAATAACTAAATAAATAAATAAATAAATAAATAAATAAATAAATAATACAATGAATACATAAAATATAAATACAAAAAAAACCACAAGACAAATAAACATACGAAGGGATGCAGTGGACCGGACCTGGCCCGGGAACCTCATGTTTGTCACCGATGATGTAAACTCCTCCCTCGCCATTGAGCGTGATTCCACCTCTTATCCCAACACCGCCAAACACGTCATATAATCAACGTGAACGCACCGCAACTCCACTCGAGGTGGCATCTTCCTCTCTCTTTTTTGTTTTCTTCCCTGCCGCCTGCGAAAATCACACAAGTGGGCCAAAAAGCAGTAAATGAACCCGAAACCCAAGATGGACTCCACCCTGGTGATTACACAGTCCGCTCGGCCAGCGTGCGCTAGAATAACAACCGTGGCCTGCCCTCACTGTCCCTTACCCGCACTTTGTGTGTGTGTGTGTGTGTGTGTTTTGTTGTTGTGTGCTCATGCCTGAGCTGCTCCAAATACATGTCGTGGGTGTGTATACCTGCATGCTGTTTACATTGCGGCAGACCAGCTTAACGCGGCGGCGGGTGTGCGTGTGTGCGCGCGGCGCTCCCCCCCGTCAGCTGTCGAGCAAGAACGTGTTGACTGTCGTCTCGACGCATCCGTGCAAACGCGCCTGGCGAGATGTTTGATTCGGTTAAGCAAGTCAATGTTTGACGACTCGCCGCAAATGCAAAACGTTTTATTTGTGAATTGAAAATAATGACATGGAGCGCCGTTCTCGACTTTGGTCTGGTTTTGTTTTTTCATGTTTTGGTGCCGATAAAGTGCTGGCCGTGGCCTCTGTTTTTTTCTTTATTACAAGGGGACAGAATTTCCCTTTTTTTCCATGTTAGCGCTGTTGTTAAAGCGCTATATAACCCAATATGTATGTATTTATTGTATTTTGGACATCTGCCCCCATTTCCACCTCATATAACTCCAGACCCATATAACTTGGGAATTAACTATTTTTTTCCGATGAAAGAAGAGAGTCTAGGGTTTCTAATGCTGTATTGAATGTTTATGTAGTCAGAAAACTCAATATTCTGTGAGTCCTGAAATTTGAGTGACAATGACAAAAACCCTGGCACTGGAGTGAACACATTTTTTGCACGTCTGGCAGTGAATGAGTTAATAATAATAACTGACTGTCATTCAGGAAAATAGCCGTTGTGCAAAGATAATAATAATAATAATAATAATAATAATATCATCATCATCATCATCATCATCATCATCATCATCATCATCATCATCATTATACTCCTAATAATAATCATAATTATAATCAGAATAATAATAATAATAATACATTTTATTTATAAGTGCCTTTCACAGACTTGACACGGTTTGAAAAATAATAAACAAATAAAAAAATACAAAATAAATAAATAAATAAGTAAATAAATAAATGAATAACTAACTAACCAACTAACAAATTAAGTTAATAAACAAACACATACATAAATAAATACATGAATAAACAAGTAAATAAATAAACGCTCAAATGGACAAAAATAAATAAATAAATAAATACAAAAATACACAAATAAATAAATAAATGAATACATTGATTAATTAATTAATTAATACACAAAAAATACATAAATAAATAAATAAATAAATAAATAACCAACTAATAAATTAAGTTAATAAACAAACACATACATAAATAAACAAATAAATAAATAAATACATACATACATAAATAAATACAATAAATACACATAAATAAATAAATACACATATAAATAAATAAATAAATAAATAAATAAATAAATAAACACATAAATAAATAAATAAATACATTAATTAATTAATACACAAAAAATAAATAAATACATAAACTAATAAATAAATACACAAATAAATAAATAAATAAATAACCAAATAATAAATTAAGTTAATAAACAAACACATACATACATAAATACATAAATAAACAAGTAAATAAATAAACGCTCAAATGAACAAAAATAAATAAATAAATACATACATACACAAATACGTAAATAAATACACAAATAAATAAATAAATACATAAATACACAAATAAATAAATAAATAAATTAAAATAAAATTAATTAAAATAAATTAATTACTTAATTAATTAATAAATAAATAAATAAATAAAAACACATGTAGACTAGATGTGATATACTGAAACTCCAGGGATGATTCAATTCAAGTTAAATACAACCGAAGCGTACACCAGAACCACCCCACCCCAAGAGATGAAAATCTGAGATCTCCTGCAAATGTGATCCTGCCGGTTGGTGAAAGTTGCGCCGTTTCGCCGTCAGCCACGCGAAGGACGTTATGCACACCGCTCGTAAAACTTTTACACGCCAACATAAAATTCGTAAATATGATACGCTCGTAGAAGAAAGATTAAAACCTCACCCAAATGGGATCCCTTTGGCTACTTATTAAACTATGCCGGTTTACTTGCACATTTTTATCTTACATCTTGTCAAGTAATGGCTTGGAACGCGTAAAGGGAGGGGCGGGGCTAAGGGAGGGAGGGAAGGGGGGAAAAATAACTAATAATTTACTCGTCACTCCTAATCTTATGTGGAGGAGTCTGTGTGTGTGTGTGTGTGTGTGTGTGTGTGTGTGTGTGTGTGTGTGTGTGTGTTTTTTGTTTTTTTTTTGAGTGAGGGACGGTGATGTCATGGTTACCTTTAAAAAAAATAGTAACTCAGTAATGTTGCTGATGATTTAATTTTAAAAGTTGGTTAATCTGTTTTTAACAGTGATGTTTCGGGAATAAAGTGATACCTTGGCTTACGGACTTAATTGGTTCCCAGACAGAGTGTGTAAGGCGAAAAGTGTGTATCCCCAAAATTAATTTCCCATAGGAAACCATTAAAATGTGAATAATCCGTTCCCAGGTCCCAATAAAACATGTACTTTCTAATTTTCTAAGCCTTAAAACCACACAAAATAGACCTTATTTTATGTATAATACATGTGCTATGGTATTATAATTAAAGAAACAAACTGTACTTTATAATAAAGTCGTTTTATTTACCTTTGTGATGGTCGTTGATGGCTTGATGGAATGGAGTGGCCGGTTTCATCAGCATTAAACACTTGATGAGGAAAGTAGCCTTCTTCTTTCACCATCTTGAGGAATGATCCCTTGTAGGTGCTTTCTCTGCAATCATTTTACCTAGTTCCTCATCAATTGTGTTCTGTTTAGCTGGGTTAATAGCTTTTTGCATCAAGTGTACAGATGGCTTGTGCGGGTCATTTGTGGAGCCTGATTGATGGGATATTTTAACCTTACAGTCTACACTCTGCTTTTGAACTATCAAAGTTGAAACAAGTCCAAATGTCAATGTTTTCTATCCATTTTCTCACCATTTCACTTTTGTTTTTTTTTTTTTTGTTTCAAGCTCTGTCGTCTCCCTTTCATGTGTGTGTGTGTATCTGTGTTTTCTCACCCTGTCGTCTGCCTGTCTCTTTATTGTTTAGTTACAGCTTGAATGTGACTTTGGATGCAGTTTTTGAAATGAGACGGTATCAGACACAATAGGCCCTTTTATTGCGTTATAAAAGTTGTCAATCATTGACTTGCGCAATTTCAGCCTTGAGAAAATGGCTGACGATTAACACGCGCGATTGCTAAATCTCTAAAATGACATCAGCGTATGCCTTTGGACTGATTGTGTCATCATGGAGCCAAGCAGATGATGAAACTCGGTCGAAATAATAATAATAATAATAATAATAATAATAATAATAATAATAATAATAATAATAATAATAATAATAATACATTTCATTTATAAGCGCCTTTCAAAACTGTCAAAGTCACTTTACAGTCACAGGAGACATTTTTCTGCGGGTGAGCAGCAGCAGCCACACACGCCAGCGTTCACTCAACCCGGAAGTAACTCAAATAGATAGAAAGCTAGCTAGCTAGCCAATCGATGGCCAAGAGATACTTAGCTAGTTAACCAGCCAGCTAGATAGTGAATAGATAGATAGCTAGATAGCTAGCTAGCCAGCCAGATAACTAGCTAGCCAGCCAGAGCTAATAGATAGCGAATAGCTAGCAAATGATAATAATAATACTTAATAATAATACTAATAATAATAATACATATAAACCAATATGTGTGTATTACATTGTATTTTGGACATCTGCCCACATTTCAAGCTTACATAACTCTAGCCTCATATATTTTAGGAATGTATTTTTCTGATTAAAAAAAGAGAGTCTAAGGTTTCTAATGCTGCATTGAATATTTATTTAGTCGTAAAACTTCTATGGGTCCT
Organism: Hippocampus bargibanti; assembly: GCF_051943395.1. Lineage (NCBI taxonomy): Eukaryota > Metazoa > Chordata > Actinopteri > Syngnathiformes > Syngnathidae > Hippocampus > Hippocampus bargibanti. The sequence goes on along the minus strand of NC_142738.1, from coordinate 2,095,053 downwards.
GCAATTTGAGTGAAAGTGACAAAAACCCTGGCACTATAGTGGACACATTTTTGCAATGAGTTAACAACATGTTGATATTCTATTTAGAAATATATAAATAAATTGATGCTTTGATATATATATATATATATATATATATATATATATAGCTTTATTATATGTTATTATATATATTATATATTATGATATATTATATACACTATATTATATAACGTTAGCTAGCTTCCTCGACGCACAAAACGATCAGGAGGAACTCTACCTTCAATAAATGTCTCTTTCACATTTTAATTCTCCAAATTCCGTCCGAATGTAATCGAAATCAATCAGTCGGTTGTATAAATTTTCCATCAATCGCTAATGTCCGTCTGACACGCCGAGTCCGTCTTTGTGTCAGACTTGTTGTGCTTTTTGTCCCACTTGGCGTGTTTGTATACCGTTGCCGTCGACGCTTTGCATATCAATAGATGCTGATTGCGCTAAAATGTTCCCATAAGGCCGTTTCTTGCTAACCGTTGACATTCACAGACCACCACGGCAAAGCCCCCGCGCCCCCTGATGAATATAGCTAGCTAGCTATTTGAGTCAGGAAACATATTAGCTATTTAGCCAGCCACCTACCTATTAGCTAGCTAGCTATCTGTTTGCTAGCTAGCTAGCTTTCTATCAATTTGAGTTATTCTGGGTTGAGTGAACGCTGTGTTGTTACAGCTTGAACGTGGCTTGTAAAAACAAATAAAGATCAAAATAAATAAAAACAGGACACTTAAGATCGTTACGAAAGCGCGGCGCATGCTAGCTAACGCGGCTTCCGAGCGACAGGCCTCGACGTCGTCAATCCTGACTTGCGTTTGTTGTCTTGAATAGCATAAGTGCATAAGAGAGAGAAAGAGACGGTAACGGCTTTCTTTAGCGAGGCTTTTCGGCCATTTTGGTTTTGGATGACATCAAAATGTTTCATTTTTTTTCTGTAACTAAAAGCTTTACATGGGTCTGTGTAAGCTCTCAGTCGTACAGGAGTGGTCCATCGATGAAAAGGTTTCTTCAGCCGTCATCTGTACTTCTTTGAAGGTGTCGGATGTTTTGCTTCTTATCCAAGAGGCTTCGTCAGCGAACAAAAATCTTTTGCTGGTAGTTTTGGCCCTGTATATATATCTACTGTCCAGACGTGGCGGTGCCAGACTCTGCTATGATTGGTCCCTGCTCTCAGGTTGGGGGGAGCAGAGGACTACTCCCTGCGGCTACACTGATTACTTCTATTGTCTGACTGATTACACCTGCCCGAGTATGGGGTCTACGACTGTTGTGATTGCCCCATTTGATCTGGTATCATCTCATCAGCATAACTAAGCCTATGTTGCCTAAGAAGTCGGATGTAGGAACGATCCAAATTGAACCTCACCCCACCATGGCGATTTAGTGAAGGGTTTAGCTGTTTTATGAAAATAGCTTCTTTTACTCCCCTTTCAAACCATCTATTTCCTTTCGCTAACATTTTAACCCCATTGTCGTCAAATGAGTGGTTTCTAGCTTTTACGTGTATATGTACTGCAGATTGAGGCCCACTAGTATTATGACTGCGACGTTGATAGTCTTTTTTGAGATGTATTGCTCTAAAAAATCGGTACATCGGTAATCTGCTAGCCTCGCTACACTCGAATTAGTGACAAGGTGGGGACTCAGTTTGTCGCTAGCTTCATCGATTGCTAACATTGCCGACCATCCGGCTATGTCAAAAAGAGTGAAGAGCCACAGATGTCTGGATGAATAAACTCAAGCTAAACAGGCTAAACGAAGCAAAACATGGAAAATGGTCTTTATAATAATACATTTCATTTGTAAGCGCCTTTCAAAACTCTCGAGGTCACTTTACAGTCACTGGATCAGTTTTTCTGCGGGTGAGCAGCGGCAGCCAAATGCGCCAGCGTTCACTCAACCCGGAATAACTCAAATAAATAAAAAACTAGCTATCTAGCTAATAGATAGCCAGCCAGCTAGCTAGCAGATAGCTAATAGATAGCCAGCCAGCAAGCTAGCCAATAGATAGCTAATAGATAGCCAGCCGGCCAGCTAGCCAATAGATAGCTAATAGATAGCCAGCTAACCAACCAGCTAGCCAACAGATAGCCAATAGATAGCCAGCCAGCCAGCTACCAGATCGCTAGCTAGCTAGCTAGCTAACAGATAGCCAACAGATAGCCAGCCAACCATCTATATACACAATCACACACACGATATGTCAGGATAACAATTTGGATATGAATGAACTCAAGTAGATAGAAAGTTAGCTAGCTAGCTAATAGATAACTAATACATAGCTAGCTTGCTAGTTAGATAGCTGATAAATAGCAAATATATAGCTAGCTTGCTAGATAGCTAATAGATAGCAACATGAGCCGGCGTTCACTCAACTTTGTGTGTAGTTGTCACATGCTTCTGCGTGTGTGTGTGTACGTGTGTGTTTCTGTGTGTGTATTTGGTCGGCCATTCCCGTCCGCTTGCACCGCACTCGCGCTGACGGCTCAGCCTGACTCACAGTTCCCATGGGCTGTTCTTCCCGCTACCGCTAACCCCTACCCAGCTCTTTTTTTTTTGGAAAGATGGCCGCATTATTTTGACGCACTCGCACTAAATTATGCCCTGCGCCGAGGGTAATGAGTGTGCCTCCCTCGTTCCGCGGGGCACAGCCTTTGGAGACATTCCCAAACCCGCCGGTTTGGCGCCAAAAGCAATTTGGTTGGATGCGACAAACAAAGAGGAGCTTGTCGTGCGTGGGCGCTCGCAATCAGCCGACAGCGATGATAATTCTTATTAAGAAAAGAAAGTACCGTGAAGAGACGTGCAAAGCGGGAGAATGCGCGGGTGCGGTTTGGTCTCTCGGATGTTTCGCTGCGTGAAGGCTTGGGAATCTGCTCATGCGGGCACGTCTGCTAAAAACTAACTTTTGAAAGCGCAAACATGAAGCTGTAGCATCCATTGGTGAAAAAGAGATTGGCTCACATGTATTATTATTAGAATAATAATTATTATTAGTAGTAGTAGTAGTGGTAGTAGTAGTAGTAGTAGTAGTCGTAGTAGTATCTAGCTCGCTATATATTAACTAGCTATTAGCTATTTACAGCATTAGCTAGCTGGCTAGCTAGCTTTCTATCTATTTGAGTTACTTCAGGGTTGAGTGAATGCTGGCGCGTGTGGCTGCCGCTGCTCACCCACAGAAAAAAACTAACCTGTGACTGTAAAGTGACCTTGACAGTTTTGAAAGGCGCTTATAAATCAAATGTATTATTATTATTATTATTATTATTATTATTATTCGTAGTAGTTGTAGTCGTAGTAGTATCTAGCTAGCTATCTATTAGCTATCTAGATAGCTATTAGCTATCTTTTAGCTAGCTGGCTAGCTAGTTTTCTATCTATTTGAGTTACTTCTGGGTTGAGTGAATGCTGCCGCGTGTGGCTGCCGCTGCTCACCCACAGAAAAAGCTAACCTGTGACTGTAAAGTGACCTTGACAGTTTTGAAAGGCGCTTATAAATCAAATGTATTATTATTATTATTATTATTATTATTATTCGTAGTAGTTGTAGTCGTAGTAGTATCTAGCTAGCTATCTATTAGCTATCTAGATAGCTATTAGCTATCTTTTAGCTAGCTGGCTAGCTAGTTTTCTATCTATTTGAGTTACTTCTCGGTTGAGTGAATGCTGCCGCGTGTGGCTGCCGCTGCTCACCCACAGAAAAAACTAACCTGTGACTGTAAAGTGACCTTGAAAGTTTTGAAAGGCGCTAGCTATAAATCTAGATAGCTATTAGCTATTAGCTGGCTAGCTAGTTTTTATCTATTGAGTTATTGTTTATGCTGCCGCGTGTGGCTGCCGCTGCTTAACCTGTGACTGTTGACCTTGAAAGTTTTATTATAAATCAAATGTATTATTATTATTATTATTGTTATTATTATTATTATTATTAGACTGCTGTCCAGCTATCTCGCTATCTTGCTATCGGCCTAGATAGATATCAGAATATCTCGTTATTTTGCTATCGGTCTTGCTAGCTGGTTAGCTAGTTAGGTATCTAGCTAGATATCTGGATAGCTTAGCCATCTCGCTAGGTAGCCCCCCTAGCGAGCTAAATAGCTAATAAAAACCTAAACCTAGCTAAATAGTTTTTTGTGTTCGTTTATTTTGGTTTTGTTGTTTTGGTACATTGTGGACAGCGATTGGCTGACGACCAGTTCAGGCTGTCCTTTACCAAATCGGCTTCAGTTTATTTGTTGTTTGTTTGGTGTGTTTTTTTTCACCCTGCAGCCTCATTCCACGCCGTATCGCATTCCTCTCAGGCTGTCCATCAGTGGCACAAGGCCTCTCTTAGCAGCAGAGAAAGTCTTCGGGGTCAGCCCGTAATGCTCCTAAATGCAGCTCATTATCCTGATAAGGAGGTGGGGGCAGGCTGGAGAAAGTCGGGGTGGGGTGTGGGCGTCATAGGCTACCTGACGGGCTAAATGGCGGCCAGGAATCCTCTGACAGGTAGGCCGAGTGGGACGCCGGCGGCGGGTTGCGGATCTGAAGGATTCGGTTGCCCACTGTGTGATTTGTGATTTGAATTTTGATTTGGTGCTGATCGTGATTTCGGATTTTATTTTGGAGGGGCGGGTGACCAGGTGCACTTTATCTTATAGGTAAACAACTTCGCCGATGGATTTGCAGCTTATTAAGAACTAACATATTATTTGTTATTCATCAATGAAAAGGTTTCTTCAGCCGTCATCTGTACTTCTTTCAAGGTGTCGGACACTTTTCATCCAAGAGGCTTCGTCAGCGAACTAAGATTTTTGTTGGTAGCTTTGGCTTGTGTTAGCGTTTTTTTTTTTTTTTATCATTTCAAATAATGTACGACATACTAAAACTTTTATACGGGAACTGGAATCATTTATAAGGGCAGCTATGAGCCAAGGTTGACAGGTATGTTAGCTTAGCTTCGACGCTAGTGGGAAAAAAAAGATCCATGATAACTTTTTTGGCGCTGACGCAGTCTTGTTGTGATGGCTTTACGATGGTAGATTGTGGCCTTCAAATTGGGGAGGGGAGGTGCTGAGTTGGCGGTGGGGTTAGCTGTCAACAGCCTCGGGCCCCTTTTACCTCAAAGATTCTCTTCCAGACAGATGTCATCCACCACCGCCAATGCCGAAAACGATCACAAATCAGTCGTTTGTCCATCCTTGCTTGCTCATTGGCGCGCTGTCCGCCCTCAGGTGCATGTGGGGGGGGAGGGGCAATGTGACAGGCTTGGCGTGGAGGGTGAAAATTGGATTCCTTTCTCTTGCCTCAGGCTCTCATTGCTGTCATATGTGATGACAGCGTAAGGGATACGCTTTGGAAAACACACACACACACACGCACACGTACGCAACACGCTAACTCGCACACACAGACACACACATGCTAGGAGGCGAGGGAGGCTAATGGTTTTTTTATCCTTAAAGCAACACTTTTTTTGTATTAGCGACTTTCAGCTCTTGGATCAAGTTGCAGCGGCTGATGAGAAGTTGCTTTTGTTGCCGTAATTGCCTTTCATATGGATCGGCGCACAGTTTTGGGGAAATGTGACAAATTGGGGACTGCAGGAGATCGGCAAGGTTACTCTAGTTAACGAGAAAAACAAAACAAAACTAATATGAAGAACACAAAACATTCAACGTTCAAGGAAATTAAACAAAAAACATAAATGATTCAAATAAAAAAATAAATATACGACTACATAATTAAATGAATGAATACATACATAAACCAGTGGATAGATGGATGGGTGGATAAATAAATACATAAATAACCACACACAGACACTAAAAAAATAAATACATAAATAAATAAATTTTAAAAAATGATAAATAAATAAATACACAAATAAATACATACATATGTAAAGAAAAACAAAAAAATAATAATACATTTAATTTCTAAGCGCCTTTCAAAACTCTCAAGGACATGAGGAAATAGACAAATAAATAGACAATAAATACATAAATGGATGCATGGATGGATGGATGTTATGGATGCATAAATAAATGACTGAATAATGAAATAAATAAAGACATAAATGATCAAATGAATGAATGAATGAATGAATAAATGAATGGGTGGATAGATGGATGGATAAATAAATAACTAACCAAATAAAAAACCAAATAAATAAATAAATAGATAGACACCAAATAAATACATACATATGTACAGAAAAAATCTATAATAATAATAATAATAATAATAATAATACATTTAATTTCTAAGCGCCTTTTAAAACTCATGGACATGAGTAAATAGACAAATACATAGACAATAAATAAATAAATAAATGGATGGATGGATGAATGGTTGGATGCATAAATAAATGACGAAAGAAATAAATGATTAAATGAATGAATGAATGAATGAATAAATAAATAAATGGGTGGATGGATGGATGGATAAATAAATAAATAACCAAATAAAAAACCAAATAAATAAATAAATAGACACCAAATAGACACCAAATAAATACATACATATGTAAAGAAAAAATATATAATAATAATAATAATAATAATAATACATTTAATTTCTAAGCGCCTTTCAAAACTCTCATGGACGAGTAAATAGACAAATACATAGACAATAAATAATAAATAAATAAATAAATGGATGAATGGATGCATCAATAAATAACTGAATAACGAAAGAAATAAAAAATAAATGATTAAACGAATGAATGAATGAATGGGTGGATAGATGGAAGGATAAATAAATAAATAACCAAATAAATAACTAAAAATAAATAAATAAATACATAAATACCGACAGAAATAAATACATAAATAAACACATAAATAAATACATAAACACATGAATGCATCAATGCATCAATGCATAAATGCATAAATAAACAAAAATGTCAAAAAATTCGAGAAAACAAGTCTTTTAATGACTGAAGCATCTTCCGCATTTAGATGTTCATCTCAAATGTTTACCCTGCATGGGGCCTGGGCGGGAGGGGGGGGCAAAGAGTAGGGGGTGGGGGTGTGTGACAAGGGCTTGAGAAAAGGGTGAGAGTTGACCTTGGAATCTTGTTGAAGCAAGCTCTCTAAGTGAGGGGGTGGGTTGCTGATTCATTCCCCCTCGAGACCCCCACAACCCCCCCTTTTTTTCCCCTTCCCCCTCAAACACACACACACATGCAACGTCCAACGATCCAGGTGCCGGCCTCGACACAGACGGCAACACGGCCTCTGGTGACCCCTTATAGAGAGACCCTGTCGGGGTCAAAGGTCGTGCTAGGATCCACCCACTGTCTGCCCGTGTATGTTTTTGGGTTGAAAAGACCACAGGCGCAGCCTCAGGAAATATTACCGCCACCAGGCACCGTCTGACCCCGACGCCGTTTATTCACCTTGTCACGGGAGAAAGCGGACGCGGGGAAATGGGGGCGTGTCCAAAGTCTGTAGCGTTCATTTGACGAAGTTTGAAGGACGTATGATGAATTGGCACGCAGTTCAAAACGGGTTTTAGCATGCTAATGAAATTAGCATTTTAAAAGTTTCAATGTATTATCATAATAATAATAATAATAATACATTTCATTTATAAGCGCCTTTCAAAATTCTAAAGGTCACTTTACAGTCACGGGATGAGTTTTTCTGCGGGTGAGCAGCGGCAGCCACGCGCGTCAGCGTTCACTCAACCCGGAAGTAATTCAAATAGATAGAAAGCTAGCTATCTGGTCAATCGATAGCCAACAGATACCTAGCTAGATAGCCAGCCAGCTAGATAGCTAATGCTGGCGCGTATGACTGCCGCTGCTCACCCACAGGAAAACTGATCCTGTGACTGTAAAGTGACCTTGCGAGTTTTGAAAGGCGCTTATAAATTAAATGTATTATTGTTATTATTGTCATAGATAGCTATCTAGATAGCTAGCTAGCCAGCCAGATAGCTAGTAGATGGAAAATAGCTATCAAACAATAATAATAATAATAATCATAATAATAATAATGTACATTTCATTTATAAGCGCCTTTCAAAACTCTCAAGGTCACTTTACAGTCACGGGATGAGTTTTTCTGCGGGTGAGCAGCGGCAGCCACACGCGTCAGCGTTCACTCAACCCGGAAGTAACTCAAATAGATAGAAAGCTAGCTAACTAGTCAATCGATAGCCAACAGATACCTAGCTAGATAGCCAGCCAGCTAGATAGCTAATGCTGGCGCGTGTGGCACTGACTCCTGTGACTCCATTCGAATATGTTTTTTTTTTTTAACCATACCACAAATATTTTGTGGGTTTAGACCCGTTTTTCTTCCGTTGGTCTGTGAATTGCAAAATTTTGACTGTTAACGGGTTCGTCTGGAACGTATCTTTCTCGATGAACACGTTTGACTGTAATTAATGACTGAATTGTGAAGATGTGTGTGTGTGTGTGTGTGTGTGTGTTTGTTTCCGAACTGACATCAGAAAAACGTTTTATAGCATCTAAAATACTGAAAACACGCAGGCTGATATATTTAGTCAAATGCAAAACACCAATAAAAATGACTTCAAGTGTCCCAAAGCTGCCACAAAATGAGCTCGGAACTGATGAGATTCACAAAGTCCCGCCCCCTTATTCGTGACGTCACGTAACGATACTCCTTCACAAACTGCCTTGTTCCAGAATCAAAACAATGGCTTCAGAGAGTTCAGATTCGGAGAGGATGCTTTCTTGTTACTCATCCAGTTATGAATATGATTCAAATAGTTCTGAAGAGGAAAGCATAAATTTCCAACAAAGCTTGGGCGCCATCTTGTGCATTTTCCGGGATGCTACATTGGAGTCCAGACGGCTCGAATTGATCCGGAAGGACTTCTTTCATCGATTGCAAACATGTATGCTTTCCTCTTCAGAACTATTTGAATCATATTCATAACTGGATGAGTAACAAGAAGGCATCTTCTCCAAATCTGAAGCCATTGTTTTGATTCTCGAGCAAGGCAAGACATCCTTGCGTGACGTCACGAACAAGGGGGTGGGACCTACTGAAAATGGGCATTTTCGGTTTCAGTTTGAAGTCGTTTTTGGACACTTGAAGTCATTTTTATTGGTGTTTTGCATTTGACTAAAAATATCATCCTGCGTGTTTTGGCTATTTTAGATGCTATAAAACCTTTTTCTGATGTCAGTTCGGAAAGAAAAAAAATGGTGTCGGTTGTCCTTTAAGAGAATAAAGCGGACTAGCCGTTACAACCTCAAGCGCGGCCTGTGGCTCCCTCTCCCTGGCCCAAAGATAGCGCCACCGAAGATTCCGAGTGACACACGAAAAGAACCTTAAAAAAAAAAAAAAGCGGCACTTCGTAAATGAAGAGCCAGCATGCTCTTTGACCACTTCCTGCCGCCTGGCAGCCCAATCCGAGAGGAAGATACCCACCTTTTAATGACGGCCAAATTACCCGCCCGCCAGCCTGCCAGGACTTGTTACACGGCAGCATAAGAGACCCCTTGAGAGGAGTTTTTTTTTTTTTTTTTTTGGGGGGGGGAAGAGGGGCATAAGATGGCGTTTCAATGTGGCGAAATCGCCCAGGCCGTTAGCCGCAAAGGGCCAAGCGCCGTTCTCTTTTTGTGCTTTTTAATGAGAACTGAAAGCATGAAAACGCAGCCCGTGGGAGAAGATCCCACCCGCCCCCCTCGCCACCATAAATGAACAACCTGCTTCCCAAGTCGGCCGACGAGCTTGCTCGCGAGGTATCCGGGGGACATGTGTCGTTCGTGTCATTGTGGAATGGTCGCCGCTAATGTCTTTAGCATAACTGTGTATGATGGGTAGAGGAGGGGGGGGGGGGGGGGGGGGGGGGGGGGGCTGACGAAAAGCCACAGAGACAAAAAGAGCTATAAAATCCTATTGCTGCAAAAGATGACAAAAGATTGACATGAACCAGTCCAGGATATATATATATATGTATATATACGTATGAGCGTATACGTATAACTTATATATGTAAAAGTTTGAAAATTTACAATGCATTGGTGTTGGGCCTTATATACTAGAAAATACG